>NW_026652285.1:67385094-67653880 GCF_009828535.3 Hylobates moloch | reverse complement strand
AGATCCCTGAGGAATCGCCACACTGACTTCCACAATGGTTGAACTAGTTTACAGTCCCACCAACAGTGTAAAAGTGTTCCTATTTCTCCACATCCTCTCCAGCACCTGTTGTTTCCTGACTTTTTAATGATGGCCATTCTAACTGGTGTGAGATGGTATCTCATTGTGGTTTTGATTTGCATTTCTCTGATGGCCAGTGATGATGAGCATTTTTTCATGTGTTTTTTGGCTGCATAAATGTCTTCTTTTGAGAAGTGTCTGTTCATGTCCTTTGCCCACTTTTTGATGGGGTTGTTTGTTTTTTTCTTGTAAATTTGTTTGAGTTCATTGTAGATTCTGGATATTAGCCCCTTGTCAGATGAGTAGGTTGCAAAAATTTTCTCCCATTCCATAGGTTGCCTGTTCACTCTGATGATAGTTTCTTTTGCTGTGCAGAAGCTCTTTAGTTTAATTAGATCCCATTTGTCAATTTTGGCTTTTGTTGCCATTGCTTTTGGTGTTTTAGACATGAAGTCCTTGTCCTTGCCCATGCCTATGTCCTGAATGGTATTGCCTAGGTTTTCTTGTAGGGTTTTTATGGTTTTAGGTCTAACATTTAAGTCTTTAATCCATCTTGAATTAATTTTTGTATAAGGTGTGAGGAAGGGATCCAGTTTCCGCTTTCTACATATGGCTAGCCAGTTTTCCCAGCACCATTTATTTAATAGGGAAGGTACTGTTTTTAAAGGGACATTTCTAGAGAGGTTATATTTAATAACATATTTGAATGGTGTTCTATAGTTTGTTCATTCGTAATTGCGTTGAACAACTCCCTGTGAAAAATGTTATATCCTCACTTTGAAAATGAGAAAAGTGAGGCCTTAAATGTTAAGAAACATTTAAAAAGCTATTTTAAGTTGGGAAACTGGGACTGAGGTCTTTGAATGTCTAATCCAGTTTCTGTGTCACTACTGGGTTTCCCATCCCTGGGGCATCAAGTTTCAACTGAAAGTACCTGTGGCAGGAACTGGAGATGTAACAGACTTGCTTGTCTCTCAAATCTGGGAACAAGTGAAGGTGACTACTACCAGGTCATCTTCACATAGCAACACGATGTCTACCTGGTGATGTCCTTGGTCGTTGTCCCTGCTCCTCCTGTCATTGGTCCCAGCAGATGTAGTTGTCCAGCTTGACGTTGCTGAAGCACCGTGGGAATTGATTTTAGATTTCACATCCAAGGTGTTCCTCCCATTGTTCCCTCCATCTTCATTCTTAAAAAGGAAATCATTCTCATCAAAAGTATTATTGCGTTCAGAACAACTCACATTTCCTACTCATAAAAATTGTTTTGGCCTTAAGAGAATATATGTCCTAACATTCCCTCCTCTTGCTGCCTTATGGAAAATGGATCTCGTGGGAGGAAGCAAGAATAAAATGAGAGAAATGAGACTGGAGGCTGTGACAGCATGCAGGTGAGAGATCATGGTGGCTGGGATCAGGGTGAAAGCAGTGTCCTGGAGAGAAGCAGACCTATCCAGAGTGTAGCTGAGCTGTAATTGGCAGGACTTGCAGGTGGACCTGGGTATGGAGGATGAGGGAGAGGATTTGAAGGATGAGTCGAAGGTAACATCTAAAATGTTGACTGGAGCAACCATGTGGTTGGTAGAATCATGTTCTTGGGTGGCAAAGATGAAAAAGGGGCTTGGGGATGGCTGGGATAAGAGTCTTAGTTGTGTTAAATTTGAGATACCAATTGCACAGTTGCAGATGTCAGGCAAGCTAGTTGCATGTATGATCTGGAGCATAGGAGAGATGGCAGGGCTGGAGCTAGAATTTTGGAAGGTTTGGTCACCCTATTGAAGTAGGGTGGTGGCCAGGTGTGGTGGCTCATGCCTGTAATCTCAGCACTTTGGGAGGCAAGAGGATTGCTTGAGCTGAGGAAGTCTTGGCTGCAGTGAACCAAGATCGCACCACTGCACTCCATCCTGGGAAACAGAGTGAGACCCTGTCTCAAAAAAAAAAAAAAAAAAAGGAAGTAGGATGGTGGCTGGGGCTGGGCTGGGCTGGGCCTTGTGAGGTTTGAACCCCACCCTGGGCCATAGGAGGGAGTACTCAGGCTTTCTTAGTCTTCTGTTGACCTGCCCAGATGCGAGGCCGAAGGGGAAGTTGGTGTGGAGTTCAGTCCTTTATGACAGAAGACCCCAGCATAGAAATGGCATCCAAAATCATGGGACTATACAAAATCTCATGGACTTGAAAGCCACTGTCCTGACACCTCAAGACTGGAGTCCAGTCTCTTCATGACAGAAGACCTCAGCATAGAAATGGCCTCCAAAATCCCGGGATTATACAAAATCTCTTGGGGTGCAACCTTTGTGACAGAAGACCCCAGCATAGAAACAGCATCCAAAACCATGGGACTATACAAAATTTCCTGGAGTCCAGCGCTTCATGACAGAAGACCTCAGTATAGAGATGGCATCTAAAATCACAGGACTGTACAAAATCTCCTGGGGATCACTTGAACTCCCAGGTCTCCAGTGTCTAAAAATGGGGTTGAAGAGAAAGTACCAGCTAAGTTAGACTAGATGAAAGGAAAAATGTATAGCATGTAGTGTACCAGCAGCAGAAGCCAGGGCCACCCTGCTTACCTGCTCTGGTCTCACCCACACGGTGCCAGGGTAGGCAGTGCGTCTGCATCCTGGAGATGTACAGGTGCAGCCCTGGGGAAGAGGCAGCCCAGGGCACCGCTGAGTGGGCAAGCAAGAGGGTGCAGGGGTGGATCCCACGGTTTGCAGCATGGAGTTCTGACTGGTGAACTGGTAGGGATAGAAGCCAGATTAGAGAAGCCTGAAGAATGAATGTGAGTTGCAGAAGCAAAGAAGGCAAGTTTAGACAGCTTTCTCAGGAAATTGTGCTAAATGCAGAGCACAGAGATGAGGAGTAATTAGAAGGAGGGAGAGGTAGGATCAAGAAGAACTTTTTTCTTTTTAATCTAGGTAGCTCTTCTAGCATGTTTGTAATTGACACAAGAAATCCAGCAATGATGCGGGTCACTGCTGCAGAGGGTCCTGGCCGAGGTAGGAGTGGAGGTGATCAGGGCCCAAGTGGACAGCTGCACTTTATAGGAGCAGAGACACTCCTTCCATCCGAATAGGAGGGAAGACAGGACATGGGGGTGTGCATGTGCAGGTGAGCTTGTAAATTGGTTAAATTGGTTGGTGGTGAGATGAGTGAGTTTCTTGCTAATTGCTGTTTTCTCAACTACATATGAGATGAGCTCCTCACCAGAACTTTTGGGGAAGGGGTGGTGGTGTGATGAGAGAGGAAGCAGGAAATAATTACTCAGGAAGTGGCCAACCAAAATGACCAAGGATGCATAAGAAGATTGCGAGGCACTGCTGAGCCCCTTCGAGGGTTGTGGTCAGAAATCCAAGCCAACGCAGTCAGCTCAGTTGTCTGATATTCTCCAGCAGTGTTCAGCTGTGTGGGCACCGGGAAGAAAAGCTGCAGCGTGGATTCACAAGGGCCAGGGTTTTACACAGCAAGTACCACTGGACTTTAGAAAAGGGGGCAAGCCAGGGAGATGAGGATGTTTTCAAAGGGATGATTATTTAAGCCTGGTAGAATATTTATCAAATGCATGATCTGATCCCAGTAAATGTATTTAGCAAAGCACACATTTCCAGGTCTATGTATCTACATATTTCTACATACATTCTTATAGATACGGCTTAATGCCATGGTTTCATTCAGGCTTATTTTCTAAAGCCTTTTGGTTTTGGTTTTTGGGAAGCCTACTCTATATCCCCCCCCTGGAAATAATGAGCGAGCAAGCAAGAGGTTCTGTAAGCAAAAGTAAAAGCTGCAGACTTTGTTATGGTTGGACCTGCGTGTGGAAATTCTGTGAATTGTGTTCTGTCAGCATCCTGCTCGCGGAATAGGCTATGTAAACAACGGGCGCTGGGAGGGTCTGTGAATGAGCAGCCTTCCTTCCCACTCACAGACTTAACCACTGCAATTCTCCAGGTTTCTGAGTGTTTATTTCATAGTAAAAAGGGCTCTAAAAATACCAGGGCAGTTAGGTTTTTATTGTAGATCATTTTACTTAAACTGCAATGGGACATATAAATTTTAAAAAGGAAAAAAAAACATTGAAGGCAGGATTTTGAAGCAAAAGCTACAGAAACGTGTCTGCAGTAATTTGTTTTGGCTGTGGATGTAAAACTGCAAAAGGGATGGGAATAAATTTGTTCCATTTTTTTTAAGTTAGAGCAATTGGCATATTTAATTGATATTCACAGTATTTGAATAGCATCCCAGAATGCACAAATAATATGCTATCATGAGAAAATTACATATACTGAGATTTAAATGAAAGGAAATTCTTTTTTGAACTTAAAATATCATTTGTAACTTATTTGTAATTTTTTTTATTAAAAATCATAGGGCACATCATACTGTAAGTTTGAGTATGCAGAGTGAAATGAGAAAAGGATTCAGGTAGATTAGGCTTAAGGACAGGAGGCAAAGGCCCAAGAGTCAGTCCAGGGAGGGATTATAAATGGCAGGGTTTGGGAGAGTGGACATAAAAATACAAGAGAACGGGAAACTGCAGGAAGTAACAGTTAGTGGGAAACGGAGAAGTTACTGAGAAAACAGACACAAACACTGACCTGTTTCAGACTGCCATGTGACCACCACTGAAGGATGATAAGGTTTACTGAGTAGGAAGATTTGAAATTATGGACAGGAGCAATATGTACCAAGGAAAGCAAATATTTTGCTTTTCACTGGACGGAAATTTCTCCCTTCTAGGAACTCCTGACCTCCTTTATGGGACCAAGCAGTGTGAGTTGTAGGCTTATGGTTCCTTCTGACTTCTTGTGTCTCCTCCCTAGGGTCAATGATGGTGCTGGGGTGTGATGTTTTCAGTATGAAGTTGTTCTTGGAGGCAGTGGCAAGAGCCAGTGGGAGCTTTTCCTGGAGCAGGCTGCATTAACCCACGCGCTGTGTGCCTCCTGAAGCTGTGGCAGTAGTGGCGTGACACCTGCCTTCCTGGGAGCCTGGGAAGAACCCCAGGAAGAGACAGTGAAGATCGCATCTCTCGTGGGAGATAGAAAAGAATTCAGTTCAGTATTGGCAGTGATAAATGCTTGCTGTGTAGGCAAACGGAATGATGAAACAGAAGACATTAAAGACCTCTTTCTTCCCCTAATGAGGATAGGTTCTAGACATTTGGCCCATGTCAGAGAAACAGCCCTGGCGCTGAACCATGGAAACTAACATTTATTTCGCACCTACTATGAGCCAGATCTCTAGCCGGGCGATTTACATGCACGGTTTCTTTCAGTCCTTCTCACCTTGAGAGGTATTATTTTCTCCATTTCAAAATGAAGACACTGATGCGTAGTGACAGTAAGTGATTTTCTTCACTGAGAAGCAGAACTACTTGTTGAACCTAAATGGGTCTGACTCCAAGTCTTGAGACGTTTCCATCCTGAAAGCGTTCTACTCCAGGTCCTCAAGTAATCTCACCACACACGGTGGTCTAGGGCGTGTCTGCACCCTGTTGTTGGAGATTTTGAACCAGAGGAAGGGGTCACTCCAGCAGAGGTGGGGAGGTCACAGGATGACCTGGGCTTCCCCCTGTGCTGTCCTCTCCTGGCTCTTTCCCTAGTGCACAGGAGATAAAGACAAACGGCATTTGAGCTTGAGTCAGGTCTGTGGCTGGTGAGCCCCAGACTTTACAGTGCAGTGGAGAGGGGTGTTTGTCCTGTTGGAGAAGCAGATTCTAGGGCCCCACCCCCAGAGGTTTGGATTCAGTGGGCTGGGTGGGACCAAGGTGGTCTGCAGGATAATTCAGATTGAGGTCTCTGCACATCACATCCTGAGAAACGCTGACTTAGGCCCTCCGGTTTTCAGTCTTGTCTCCTCCTGGGCCTCTGCATACATTCGTGGCAGACCCAGAGATGATATGGTCACGTGAGTGTATGCAGGAGCAGGCATTGGAGACAAGCCAGAGGGCAGGAGGTGGGCCTTGGCCGTGACCGTGAAGAGGGAGAAGGGAGAAGGTTAGAGGTATCCAGAACCCAGGAACTGGGGTTACGCAGCTCTCAGATTATATTCCATGCTCATCCGAACTGCGACTTCAGATACAGCAGCATCAAATGGGAGACGTGCTGGGAGCGCGTAATGCTCACTGCTTCCCATGCACGTGCCTCACTCACTTCTGTGAACTTCCTCAAAGTCAGTTTTATCATCTACGTTTTATGGAATTGGAAACTGAGGAGACCTAACACTGTTTTTGAAAATTATCCTAAGGCCGGGCACAGTGGCTCGCGCCTGTAATCGCAGCACTTTGTGAGGTCAAGGCACTTGAGGTAAGGAGTTTGAGACCAGCCTGGCCAATATGGTGAAACCCTGTCTCTACTAAAAATACAAAAATTAGCCAGGCGTGGTGGCACACGCCTGCAATCCCAGCTACTCGAGAGGCTAAGGCAGGAGAATCGCTCAAACCTGGGAGGCGGAGGTTGCAGTGAGCCGATACTGTGCCACTGCACTCCAGCCTGGGCCACAGAGTGAGACTCTGCTCAGAAAAATAATAATAGTAATAATAACAATATAAAAATAAATAAAATTACCCTAAGGTCACTAGCTAGGACTCAGAGTCTGTTTAACTTTGAAGCTCCATGAACTTTCTTTCATTATTTTAATTACACAATTAATACATCAATACAGTTTCTAAAAAAAAAAAAATCCAGCAGTCCAAGCACAGCAGTCTCCCCCTAACCTCAAAAGCCTCCTCAGAAGTAACCTGATATCAGTGGGCTGTGCAGATTCTTGTAGTCTTCTTTGCCTTTATATATGGAAATAACTTTTACGTTTGTTTTCACATAAGTGGAATTATGCTGACTGTATTATATGACTTGCTTTCTTCACATGATAGTTACTCCAGAGTGTTTCTGTATTAGCCACACAAATCTCCTTTATATTGGTAATATTCATCTTTATCCTAGAGACAAGATGAATGTTCAAAAACTGTAATCCAAACTCAGTTCTAAAAATGGATGTGTGTTTAAACAAGAGCTGCTCAGCTGAGGCGGTTTTGCTGCCGAGGGGATCTGAGCAATGTCTGGGGACATGTATGGTTGTCACAACTTGTGAGGGGGCTTCTGGCATTGAGGGGGTAGAAGGCAGGAATGCACAGGTCAGGCCCCTGCAACAAGGAATTGTCAGGCCCAAAATATCAGTGGTGGCAGCACTGAGAAAATGTGATTGGTTTAAACCTACTTATCTTAATGGTGTTTCAACAGTCTTATTAAGGGGCTTGACCAATATGTAGTTTATCAACACCAACCTTTGGTGCAGTGGGGTGAGTTGTGCTCCTGTTGGAGAAGCAGATTCTAGGGCCCCACCCACAAAGTGCATACTTGAGAGGCAGAGGTGTGAACATTGCCCTTGAGCTCAGGAGCTCCAGAGCAGCCTGGGCAACATACTGAGAGCCCATCTCCTAAAAAGCAAAAAAAAGTGCTGAATAATAAGTCCATTTTAAACATATGGTAAGATTTCAGATTTTCTGAGGAAAAATTAATTAGACTTGGCTTCTTCTCTGATTTGAAATTAGCAATACTTTTATACATCTCAAAGTGTGGTTTATGTAAGAGGCAAAATTGTCAATGACTACTTGTTGAATTTTGCTTCCTAACCATGTAATGGGGACAAGTGTTTCCGAAAACATGTTTTATATGGTTAGTTTTCCTGCAGTGGGGAATTGTTCGCTGAATTACACTTTGTCCACTTAGGCTTAGGTAGATATGAATTCTGTGAAACTGGAAATCATTGAACGGTTTAAATACTGGATTAAAAGAAAAGGAACTATGGTAATTGCAGATCTGTGAGATGGAATCTGTCGTGCCCTAATAAGAGTGATAAGGAAGACCATTCATTGTTGGAAGCAAGTTGTTGGGTTCAGGGTTGGGAATTGGGCATGATTTGTTTCCTGTGTCACTGCTTAGGTTAATTTACTCAGACTGCCATTTTTGTGTTGGAAGGAAATAAGGTCTAGGTCCTAAGCTTAGACTGTCTTCATGCCTAAAGAAGTCCAACCATTCATTATTACTTCACTAAAGGATGCATTAACATGAATATATGTAATAAAGGTAATTACTCCTTTTTTCTCAAAATAATTTTAAATTAACTTAAACATGCCTGATTTTCGGAAAGAATTAAAAGTAAAACCATACCTTTAATTTAGGACTGACTTCTGCATTTCGATTGTAGATTATTCTAGTATGAAGAGTGCTATTTGCATGTTGGAATATCTTTTAATTCTTAATTTGTAAGTCACAAAGAAATAGGAGACTAAAATACTTTTTATCTTACAAAATTCCAAATACCTTTTCAAGCAATTTATATCTTATTTCTGTAATAGTTTTATCACCAGCCAGTGGGTATGCACTGTATGTCATAATATGGAAAGAAATTCTTTATCATTTCAGATATTAAGGATTTCAGATTTTAAAAGAGTTATCTGTGAAACCATGTTACAAGAATATTTTCTTCCTGAGACATCTCAGTATTATAGGTGGCTTCAGACTAACAGGCACAGAATACGATAGTGGGAAGTATCTGATTCACTTTACTGTACTTGGTACCTTTAGGACGTTCAGCCAGAGGTGATTGGAGGGATTTGCACGTCTACCACTCGTGTGTGTATCCGTGAACCATATCTCCTTTAGTGCCTGCTTTTGAACTTTATATAAACAGAATCATGCTGCCTGTTTATTTCTATAATTTTCTTCTTTCCCTTAGCATGTGCTGTTCTTGGCCCTTTGCTTCTCCATATGAATTTTGGAAAAGCTTCTGAAGTTCCACCAAAAACCCTATTTGGAATTGTTACTGGTACTGCATTGAGTTTCTATGCCAGAGAACTGACATCTTTGTGACACTGAATTTTTCTTGCTAAGATCACAAGGTCTTCCTTTATGCAGACCTTTCACATGTATTTTTAACAGTTTTGTAACACGAATCTTCTTTGCTGTCTTGTCATGTAATGCTTTGCTGGGGAGTGGTGGTGCATCTTACTCTGTAGAGGACATTTCTTTCCTTTTTTAGTGAAGTAAATGTAGGTGGTGCTTATGAGTTGTTCTAATTTCTAGTTTGTCTTTGTTGGCGGGGGACGTGATAATTTAAAATTGTGTTATAAGAAAATTGGCCAATTTTCACCATGGTATTTAATTTAGAAAAATACAAGTCACTTGCAGGTAATTTAGTCAATTTGGGCATTTTGATATTAAGTAAACAAACAATTCCAGTATAATAACATAAATGCTTTACTAGATGTTTACATAAAATGCCGTGGGAACATTAAAAAGGAGGAGGAGAGGAGAAGCAACTAATTCAGCATTTGGGCACAAGTATTTTATATGGTCATGATCAGAGAGCCCTCCAGGTATTCGACATGGCAGCATGGCCACAGGCCCGGGACTGAATAGACTGGTTTAAGGAAAGAGGTTAAACACACCGAGTTATACCTGAGAAATACATTTTGGTGGGCCAAAAATAATTGAGTGTATCGGATGGAACTAACAAAAGCTTTGTTTTACTAACCAGGTTTGCAGGAAAAAAGTGTTTTTAAATATGTAGATATGCATTATAACTTCTATTTAAATACAGCTGAGGTTGAATATTTCAGGACCCCTTTCAGCAAAGATGTTCCTTTGCTTCTGCTTTTCCTGTCCGTCCTGGATGTTCTAATCCCAGCACCCGAAGGTTACTGCAAGCTGAGTGGCACCAAAGCAACACCTTAGCCAATGAAAGTACATTCTCATCGGTGTACAGGTTCTGGTCAGTGTTACGAACATGAGTTAATGTCTTTGAAGTAAAAGCACATAGCGATGTCATGTTTTCCCAGTATTCTGTGGGTATTTTATGACCTGCAACTTAGGAAAGCAAATTGTGAAAAAGAAGACTTGTGTTCTCCTATAACGAGATCACAAGGGAATCCTGCAGCGATTATGTTCTTCACTAGCTGTAAGAGAGCAATCTGTGCTCTTGGTTTTGACTCACCTGGTCTTTATTGAACGACTATTGTGTGGCTCACAGCTGTGCTAGGAATGTGAAGGACAGCGAGGCAGTGCCTGCCATGGAGCGCCTGCATGCTAACGGTGGACACAGGAGAGCAGGCTCACCGTTACACTGCAAGGTGACCTTGGAAGGTGCAGGGAGAGAACCACAAGGGAGGAACCACAGAGACTCCAGAACAACATCTTGCCCAGTCAAGAACTAGAACAGGAATCCTGGAGAAAGGTGGATTTTGAAAGACGGGTATGATTTTGGCAGCTAGAGATGGGGGCGGGGAGGTTGTTGGGTTTCTCAGAAGAAGGAAATGGTCTGGAGGTGGGAAGGGGCTGGGTGAATTTGGTGACCAGCCAGGAGTCTGATGCCACCAAGTCACAGGGATGAAAGAGAAAGGCAGGGGAAGTGAGTTTGCCCAGGCAGGCTGAGGCCATGTAGGGACAGGCTGGAGTGGGGGCCGGGAGCCTTAGGGAGTGACAGGAGAGGTTTTCCCACCTTTTTTCTCTACTGCCTCCCCAGTCACCTTCCCCTGTCCCAGCCACATCACACATGCATTCTTTCTCTCTTCCCCTCGCCTCTCCCTCCTCCGCTTCGTCTTCTTCCCCAGCCCTCAGAATCAGCTCAGATTCCATTGTCTTTGGGAGCACCCTAAAACCCAGCAGTTGGAACTCATCTCTCCTTGCTCTGTTCCCACAGTGGCTGCCTCACCAAGAGTCATTCGAGCACTCAGCGAGCTGGCTCACGTGATGGCTGTTCCCACCTGCAGCACCCTTCACCAGGCTGCAGGGCTTCTCACCCCAGTGGTCTCAGGAGAGTGGCTTGAAAGCAGATCATCCTCAACCTATGTTTGTTGAATGAATAAATAAGGGATCCCTATTTATAAGCACGTTTTTTTGGAGATGGAGTCTTGCTCTGTCACCCAGGCTGGAGTGCAGTAGCGCGATCTTGGCTCACTGCAAGCTCTGCCTCCTGGGTTCACACCATTCTCCTGCCTCAGCCTCCTGAGTAGCTGGGACTAAAGGCACCCGCCACCGTGCCCAGCTAATTTTTTGTATTTTTAGTAGAGACGGGGTTTCACCATGTTAGCCAGGATGGTCTCGATCTCCTGACCTCGTGATCCACCCGCCGTGGCCTCCCAAAGTGCTGGGATTACAGGCATGAGCCACCACACCCGGCCAACACCTTTTTTTTTTTTTTTTGTATATTTTGTATAAAGAGATATGCCATGGAGAGCAAAGTGGTGGAAATTCTAAAAGACTTTAATGATCAGATGAAGAAATTGTTTAGAGAAGCATAATATATGTGCTCTGTCTCAGTTTGAGAATACTGACCACAGTTTGGCTCTCCTAGCCCTTTGCCTGAGCAAAACCCACAGCCCTTCCTCCACACCCAGACCATGTTCCAGACCACAGCCCATTGCTCCAGCTTTCCTAACCTGCCTGTGAATGTGCTGCCTGTTACATGAGGGAGCAGATACAGTGAGGCAAGGACAACTAACAGCACCCAAAAGCAAGGGCAGTGGATTTCCCTCTGCTTTATTTAAAACTCCCCTTCTTAGGAAAGTTCACCCGCATGATCTAAGCATATTCAATGGCTTTTCACACATGAGCAGAGTTTCATTCTTAACTTTTACATGAATCAAAATTGGGCTTAAAATCATTTTAGATACAGCCATGTTAGTTCCCGTACTTTCTACCCATGAAAGATTTTATATCAATGGTCAGGGTGATAATATCTGTACATCTTTATGTCTGAACCTGTTCAGTTATATCCATGTCCTTTTCTTAAATACTGATTTGTATATTTAGAAACTCAGTGCTTCATTAGTAAACTGATGGAGTTAGAGTAAAGGATCTCCAAGATCGCTCTGCCAGCATTTGAAAAAGAACCTATTATTATATGACTATAGGAATTTATTTTTGTCTAAGAGCCAATGCCTAATCTTTAATGGTTTTGTGTTTAGACTATTTACCACTAGGTGGCAGTAAAAAAAAAAATTATTCTTAGCAATGAGAAATGCTCATCAATATTTAAGTTTACTTTAAAATGAAAATTTAGAGGACCAAAGTTTGAGGTGTCTGTTTGAAAACTATGTAACTATATACTGGCCACTGTATGTTGTTTCTAGGACTTAACACTTATTTTATTCAGGGAAAAAACTCTTGTGGCACTTCATAGCCACTTATATTAGGGAATTATGGAAAAAAGACGTAAATTAAAATATGTAATTTTGTTTTTTATATATATATATATATATACACACACACACACAATGTGTACGTGTGTGTGTGTATGTGTATATAGAGAGAGGAGAGAGAAAGGTTAGGTACCATTCAAGGTTTCCAGCATCCACTGAGGGTCTTGGAGTGTATCCCTTGCAGATAAGTGAGATACTACATTTTCATTTTTCCAGAACATTATATGTTAAAGTCAGCTCGTGCAATGCAGACATTGGAAGTTTAATCATGTGCCTTATAATGACATGTTGGTCAACAACAGCCTGCATGTACAGTGGTGGTCTCATAAGATTGTAATGGAGCTGAAACGTGTCTGTGACCTAGGGACATCATAGGTGTTGTAATGTAGTATAACACATTGTTCACGTGTTTGTGGTGATTCTAGGTAAACATCCTGTGCTGCTAGTCATAGGAAAGGATAGCACATACAATTATATATAGTACATAATTACTTGATAATAATAAATGGCTATGTTGCTGGTTTACGTATTTAACATACTATAGTTTTTGTTGTTATTTTAGAGTGTACTACTTACTTTAAAAAAAAAAAAGTTGGCCAGATGTGGTGGCTCATGCCTATAATCCCAGTACTTTGGGAGACCAAGGCGGAAGGATCACTTTAGGCCAGGAGTTTGAGACCAGCCTGAGTGACATATGGAGACCCTGCCTCTACAAAAAATAAAATTAAATTAAAAAATAAGCCTCAGCTTATTCAGTCTCAGCTACTTGAGAGGCTGAGGCGGGAAGATTGCTTGAACCCAGGAGTTGAAAGTTGCAGTGAACTGTGATCGCCAGCCTGGGTGAGAGCATGGCAACACCCTGTCTCAAAAAAAAAAAAAATGTTAACTGTAAGACAGCTTTAGGCAGGTCCTTCAGGAGGATTCATTCCAGAAGAAGACATTGTTATTACAGGAGATGACAGCTCCACATATGTTATTGTTATTGTCCCTGAAGACCTTCCAATGGGACAAGATGTGCAGGGAGAAGACAGTGATATTAATTACCTGACCCTGTGTAGGACTTAGCTAATGTGTATGTGCTTCAGTTTTTCTCTTTAATATTTAAATTTTTATTGATACGTAATATGCATACAGAATTACATGCATAAAGCATTAAGATAAAGCTCAGTGAATTATTACAAGGCAAATACATTTTTGTAACCACAAGATAGAATCAGCCTTGTTCATGCTTCTGACGTCCACTTTCTTCCTTCTTCCTCTCCAAAGGTAGCCAAAATCTTAAGAGCTAATGTTATAGATAAACTTTGTATTTTTATACAAGTGTTTTATTACAGAACATTTTAAACATATACAAAATAAACAAAATGGTGTAATAGACCTGACACTCAGCCTCGACAACTACTCATCCTGTGCTATTTCTGCTTCATCTATATTTCAGCTCATTCCCCACCCCTTTATTATTATTTTCTGTTATTTTTATAAGATGTATGTGCATTGAAATGTATAATCTTTACTGTACCTTTTTGACAAATCAGTACACCCATATAACTTTTTATCCTCTTAAGAATAGAGTATCGGCTGGGCGTGGTGGCTCACACGTGTAATCCTAGCACTTTGGGAGGCCGAGGTGGGCAGATCACTTGAGGCCAGGAGTTCAAGACCGGCCTGGCCAACATGGTGAATCCCCATCTCTACTAAATATACAAAAATTAGCTGGGCGTGGTGGCGCACACCTGTAATCTCAGCTACTCTGGAGGCTGAGGCAAGAGAATCACTTGAACCCGGGAGGCAGAGGTTGCAGTGAGCTGAGATTGTGCCATTGCACTCCAGCCTGGGTGACAGAGCTAGTAACAATCATTAATGTGTATGTAAATCACCTGGAAATATTATTTTCAATCCAGATTTTAATGAAATAGGTCAGATTTTGATAAAATAGGTTGGGGTTTTGTGTGAGAGTTTGTATTTCTAAGAAAGTACAGATTCATAGAGCAGATGCTAACTACAAGATCTATTTTATCTAAAGTAAATAAAATTTGATGAATAAACCAAGGGAAATTGACCTTAGATGAAAGAACACATCAAAACACATATGCAATATGCTATCTGTAGGAGCATTTGGTTAACAAGAGCATAAACCAACCAAGCAATTTTATAATTATTTTAATCCAAAATTAGCAAAATCTCTATTATGGTTTCCATGGAAATGCTCCTTCAGGCTAAGAAATGTTAGTATCACCAGAGAGCCCTGGTTAAAAACACCACAGATTTGGAAGTCGATGTCTTATAAAGTAAGTGATAGACCCCTCTTTACACCCATAAGTGGCTTTTACAGAGTTACACAAAATTCAGTCATTTGTACAACAAGTGTAGATAATTTTCATAGCTTCCTATTAAAATTATATTTTAATGCCCTTACAAAATTTAACTCAGTTTTCTTATAAAATTAAGTAACATTTTTATATGATACTGTTATTCAGCTTAACCTTACATACTTTTATTGGGTGCCGTGTCTGTGTGTTGACCACCCAGTGTTCTTTGGGGTTCCACTGTTTGCATAGGCACCACAGCTGGAGAAACACAGATGCACAGACACAAGCTGGATCCTGCGTCTCTTCCTGCCTCCGGGTATCAGGGCGCCAGTCAGCCTGGTTGTGCGAATGGAAGTCGTGTTCCCTAGCACAGAGGGTCTCATTCCAGGGTGCTCCCCTCAGAGGAGGAAGAGACCAGAAGGTCCTTTTAGGGGGCACTTCCTGGGACATGGGCCAAGCCTCCTAAGGAGTGAGGGCTCCAACCAGCAGGTACAGACCTCTCAGAAGGGAGGGATAAGGCAGCCATTCTGAACCTGGATTTCCACCACCCCTTGTCCCATCTCATCAAGACAGTTCTGAGGGGCTATTCTGGCACATGTCTGGACGTTAGAGGCTGGAGGACAATGTGGGCTTTGACAGGACTCAGATAAGGTCTGTTACAGGGAGGCAGGAGGTCGATGCTCAGCATCTGGGATGGTGTCCTTGTGGACAGTGAGTTGCCTCTTTGGGTACAAGTCCATTTTCACTACAGAAGAGGCTAGAGCAGGGGTGTCCAATCTTTTGACTTTCCTGGGCTACATTGGAAGAATTGCCTTGGTCCACACATTAAATACACTAACACTAATGATAGTTGATGGCTTAAAAAAAAAAAAAAAGCAAAAAAAAATCTCATAATGTTTTAAGAAAGTTTACAAATTTGTGTTGAGCTCTGCGCTGACAAGCTTGGGCTGGAGAGTCTGAACGGCTTCCCGATCCCCTCTCTGATTGTCTTTGGCAGCAAGGCCTTGAAGGGGCTGAGTCTCAGTATCTTGGGGAAATTCTGGAAAGCCTGTTTGGGAACCTGAGAAGACCTCTTGCCTGGAGCTTGAATGCTTGATTTGCTGTCCTGGCCACATGCATGCTTGGCAGCCAGAGAGCGGGGTTTGCATTCATACCAGCACAACAGCGAGCCAGGGATTGAAGTGACCAGGACAAGTGTCTGGGTGGCAGTGTGCCTCAGTTTTTAACAAAAAAGTTTAAAAAGTAAAAAAATATTTAAAAATTAAAATAGAAAAGCTTAGCTTATGGTGTAAGGATATAGAGAAAGAAGATATTTTTGTACAGCTGTACAATGTGTTTTAGGCAAAGCATGGATTGTAATAGTCCAAAAGTTCAACCAAAAAAAAAGGTTTATCAAATTTGAAAGTTGCAGTAAGCTAAGAATAGTTTATTGCTGAAGAAAGAAACATGTTTTTTTGAATTTAGTGTAGCCTAAGTGTATAGTGTCTATAAAGTCTACAGTGGTGCAGAGTCATGTCTTTGGCCTTCACATTCACTCCCCATTTACTCACCCAGAGCAACTTCCAGTCCTGCAGGCTCCATTCATGAGAAGTGTCCTATACAGGTGTACCATTTTTTCAGTGTTATACCATAGTTTTACTGTACCTTTTCTATGTTCAGATAGGTTTAGATCACAATGTTACAGTATTCTGTACAGTCCCATGCTGCACAGGTTTGTAGCCCAGGAGCAATAGGCTCTCCCATGTAGCCTAGGTGTGCAGCAGGCTGAGCCATCTGGGTTCATGTAAGTACACTCTGTGATGTTTGCACGCAAAGAAACTGCCTAACAAAGCGTTTCTCAGAATGTATCCGAGTTGCTAAGTGATACATGACTGTAGTATCTAGGGAACTATTTGTGGCTATTTTAAACAGTACTTAAGAATTATTTACAATCTCTCATCTCACCCTCTGAATCTATCAAATGTCAAGACGGAGCTCATGCAGTATTGGGAAGTCACCCTCCATGAGCTAGTCCCAGGCCCAGGGTGTGAGTGCTTCTGGGAGGCTGTGGGTTAGGGGAAAGGCTGGGCATGGTTTTGTTTAACATCTACAATCTTAACTGACCCTTAGCTGTTACTGCTCAAAACTGGTTTCCTTCAATTGCATACTACATTACTTTCCATCCCAACCGGGTTTGTAGCCCCTTGCGCTTTAATTTTTTAAGGGGGGATTGTGATATATAATAACAGTAGCCACCTGTGGCTTAATTGAAACTTTGCCGAATTCAATTTAATTAAAAACTGAACCTGGGGTTTTCAGTGAGATGCCATACTTAGAGAACATAGTGCCTCACACATTGTAAGCACTTGGTAAATTGTAGTTGTCACAATTGCTAGAATTCCTTCAAGAAATCAATTCTCACAAGTGAGGGGCATAGGAGAGCTCCCCAGGCAGAGGGGATTGGACATACTAAAGTCCTGATGGCCCAAAAAGGCTGTGGCCCTCCAGGGTCGCAAACAGGCTAGTAAGGAGAAGTCAAGCCTGGTGGTGGGTGTGGGGTGTGCTGGTGAGCCAGGCTGCTTCACTTTGAGAAGTTTGGGCTTCACAGTAAGAGTAACTGGAAGCTGTAAGGGTCTCAGACTGAGAGCATTCAGATTTGCATTGTTAAAAACTATCCCAACAGTCTCATGGACAGTGGATACAGGGAGGTTCATTATAAGGTTTGGCCATAGAGTAAATAACTAGCCTTGGGCAGGCTGCTTAAACTGTCTTGATTTCCTCCTCTTTAACCCAGATTCAGTAACACTACCTACGCATAGGCTGTGAGGATTAAATGAGTTGCTATTCGTAATTGGCTTAGAACAGCCTCTGGTGTGTAGTAAATGCTTTAAATGAGTGTTACATAGAATGCAAAAGTCTGGTTCCTGAGCAGAAGGTTGCATTCTTCTGACACTGTCCTCCCCTCACCTAGCATCAGACTGACCTGCTCTGTGCAAACCCAGACTGCTGCCGACTTGGAGCCCACCTAGTTTCCAAACCAAGTCCTCCCTTCACTGCCTGGGTCTGACTTGGACACCTCCGCGTGGATTTGACATATGGCTGGCCAGACCTGGCCGGGCTTTCCCTTTTCCCAGAACATCTGCACTGCACCCCACTGGGGATTCAGGCCCCATCCTGGCTTGCTAAGAGCACCAAGTGCTCTCCCTGCTGTGCAGACCCCACCCTCTGCCTTCGCAAGTTCAGTAGAGTCCAGCAGTAAGCGCAGCTGGCAGTAAGCACCATCGCCCCTCCATAGATGGCATGCTGGCTTGTACCTGAGCTCCCTGACTCTGCCCGCCCAGCCATGGCTGCCCCCTCTCTCTCACAGATTGCACTTGGTGTTGGAAGAGAACACCACCAACATGGAGACGAACTCTCTTGGGGCTATGGTCAGCTCCTGTTTGCTTTCTGTATTTGGGGCAGATTTGAACTGAAAGAGGGAAAAAGCAATAACAAGCAAGTGGCCCCATCCTTCTCTCTACCTTAAGCAGGGTTCACTCTAACTCTGTAAGGTTCCTGTTTTTACCCCTTTCCAGTGGATTCATTTTTTTGTAAATCATGTAGTACATATTGCTGGGGTTTTTTTGTTGTTGTTGTTTTTATTAATCATGAACGTCTTCTACTGAGTAGTAATGTTTTAAAGCTACTTTGTTAACTTGCAATTCTAATTTGAAAACTGTAGATAGGATGTCGTGTAGAAATGGCAGGTTTCCACTTACATGACTTAGGAGTGTTGCCTGGATTCTCTTTTAAGGATACGGAGGCAGTTCTGAGCTCACAGGGAGAAAGTACATGATCTGCACAAAAGGATGCATCCCAGACTCAGGGTAGAGTTTCCCCCAGGGGTAGGGACTGCTGTTGAATCATGATGGGGAAGGGAAGAGGGCATAGAAGGCTTCTTCTGTATTTCTAATGTTTAATGATTAAGCTTGAAGGTTTGTGGAATTTGACATAATATTTTGTATCTTTTTGGATGTATGAGATACTTTATGATGAAATTGAAATGACCACCATGATAATGGTAACCACCCAGAGTGTCACTGGTATGTGTGCCACATGCTTGTCGTCCCGGGTCTGTGGAGCCTGCCTGCCCATCACTGAGCCACCCTTAGCCTCCACCCTGGATTAGACTGTCATCTCCAAGTATTTGTGTATGAAGTTACATATATACATTTATATACACAGATGCAAATTCATTTTATCTCGTAATGTGTTATCACAAAATGCAGTATAGGACTTTTTTAAGGATCAAATATTTCCAAATAAAACTCTTTCAAAAAATATTTTTCCTGGTATTAAAAGAAGCACATACATGTATGGGAGGCTAGGAAACGTACTAAAGTAGAAAGAAGAAGGAAAAAAAAAAATATATATATATATAGTGTTAATATAAATGTTAGCAGTCTCTAGGGTGGTACTATTATGAGTCTCTAGCACCACCCTAGAAACTGCCAACATTTGGTGATAGCTGTGATCTAAATATATCCTCTAAAATTCATGTGTTGAAACTTAATCACTAATGTGATAATATTAAGAGGGGCTTTGGGGGTGATTAAGTCATGAGGGCAGAGCTCTCATGAATGGGATTGGTGATTTTATAAGAGGTGGAAGAGAGTGCCCTGGGCCCTTTTTGCCCTTCTGTCCCTTTTACCATGTGAAGACACAGCATTCATAGTGTCTGTCCCCTCTAGAGGGCACAGCAACAGGGCATCACCTTGGAAGCCTTCAGCAAACACTGAACCTGCCAGCTCCTTGGTCCTGGACTTCCCAGCCTCCAGAACTGAGACATAAAGTTCTGCTCTTATAAATGACCCAGTCTGAGGTATTTTGTCATAGCAGCACAAACGGACTAAGACAGTGATATTTTCTTCCATTGTTTTTCCATTCTCATTTATGGATTATTTTTATATTGATGAGATCATTTCTGAGTATAACATTTTACATCTTTCTTCATTTAGTAGTATAATATAACCATTTTAAATACTATTAAAGTTATTCATAAACTTTTCTTTTCCTTGGAGATAGGGTCTCACTCTCAACTCCCAGCCTGGAGTGCAGAGCCTCAACTTCTGGAGCTCGAGTGATCCTCCTGCCTCAGTCTCCTGAGTAGCTGGGACCACAGATGTGCACCACCTTGCCCAGCTAATTTTTTTGTATTCTTTATAGAGGTGGGGTTTCTCTGTGTTGCCCAGGCTAGTCTCGAACTCCTGGGCTCAAGTGATCTGCCTGCCTCGGCCTTCCAAAGTGCTGTGATTACAGGTGTGAGCCACCGTGCCTGGCCCCTTTGTAAACATTTTAGTGGCTTACAATGAGCCACTATATAAGGATACTAATCATTCTCTGCTGTTAGACAATTTTTACTATATGAGAAATAACCACTACAGTGAACATCTTCGAGCATAGTTCCTGTCATCATGTTTGTATTTATTTCCTTAAATGTATGCCACATATATCAAAGGTTCTGAATATTTCGAAGACATTTAATATATTTTTTTCAAGTTGCTTTCTATAAGGCAGGGCCTCTGTTAGCCCGTAATCTGTCTTTGTTCAGGTGACAAACCTCTAGGCAGACACACCCCTGGAAGTCCAAGCTTCATGATGGGTTCTGGGCTGCGTTGCATCTGCTCACACTTTGGGCGCCTTGGTGCCATTCACAACTGCACTTTGTATAGAAGACCCTATTTCTATTCCTCCAGGAGCTCACACAGAGTACATGTTTCATAGAACCCCATACAGCATTAGATATTCATGTCTGTAAAAAACTTGAATTCATTAAGTGAAAGTGCCATACAGGTGTTTTACCCTACCTTTTTTGATTATGGAGGATGAACATTTATGTGTGTCTTAGCTGTTTGTATTTTCTCTTATGAATTATCTGTTCATATTCATTGTTACAGTCTTAGTGTTTGTCATATTTTGTACATTAATTTGATAACATAGAATCTGTACTGTTTGTTGTTAACATTCTTCTTAGTTTGTGCTCATATTATTTTTCTGGTAAACACAAGATTTTATTTTTATTGAGCACAGCCAAGCCTCTTCCCTGATGATTTACTCCCAGGATTTTCAGTTCTCCGAGTCCTTTCTCATTCAGATACTTGAAAAATGTTCATGTTTTCTTCTTGTGTATTATTTCATTTTTACATTTATCTCTTTGATTTACATTAAACTGGAGTATATTTTGATGAATAATACCCGGTGAGACTCTTTTTTTCTTTTTACAAATAGTTTTTGAGGCACCATTTATTACATAATCTGTCCTTTCCCTACTGATTTGTGATGTGTTCTCTATCTTATATTAAGTTCTAATATCTGGATCCTTTTGTAGTTCATGAGCGTGATGATTGGGTGTTTCACACACGTGTGTGCGATGTGCTACCCTCGAACCTTGTATGACATCAGCACGTTACCCATCTGACCTTAAAAGAAAAATTATCATCTCTGTTAAATGCATTTTACTGAGTTGAAAAACAATAAAGATTCCATTCTTAATATAGGTAAAACACTGCTCATTCATGATATATATTTTTGTTTCACTGCTAATGTTTGTTTAAGTTGACTTCTTTTTAATGTGTTAACTTTAATGCTAACATTTCTCTTTTACACTTTGAATCAAAGTAAATTGGGTACTTTGACAAACAGATTTTTTTGTTTCATAGAGACCACCCCCATGTACAAATAAATTGTAGGCATTGTACATAAAAGGCACTTGTATTCACTTTTAAAGAAGTTAACTTTTTCTGTTTATGTTTTTTAGGGTGTATTATCTCATATACTTTCAGCACTCAGATTTGATAAAGAAGTTGCTCTTTTCACTCAAGGTCTTGGGTATGCACCTATAGATTACTATCCTGGTTTGCTAAAAAATGTGAGTATTTAAAATTTGTCACTTTTGAAATGTTTAATGCTGAATGTGCCATCAGCAAAAAGAGTAAATGGAAATATTTCAGTCCTCCAGAAGAGATGTTTAACTTTTCTTTGTTTATCTCTTCTTACCTTGGGCAGACTTAATGGCCATGTACGGAAGAAATGTGAGATGGGAAGTTATGAGAAAGAAGGAAACCAGGAAGGGTTTTCCTAAACCAACCAATCAGCCTCTCTTTCTAGGGACACATCTCACTTATTCACTCAGAGATGTTTGGGAGAAGAGCTGTTCTTAGCTATTATAAACACAGTCTTGTACTGTTGAACGAATCTTGTATTTCAAATAACCTGATTGGGATTTTCTGTTAAAGCAAAACAGAAAATTCAATACATAGTTTTACATATTTACCTTTTAATATTAAAGCTTTGTTTTCTTCTGGCTTAAATTATAGCCAAATGTGAGAAATTTTAACTTATAGTCTTGATGTAACTCTTCTAAAAAATGTTATGAGATTTTTTATGTTTGTTAACCATTCTGGTGTTTTGGAAGCTTTGTACAAGAACAACTTTTTTTTTTTTTTCAAATGAACTGAATTTTAAATGAAGAAATAAACTAACTTTTCTTTAAATGAATTTGGTTTTAATTCTTAGGAAATTATTGACCTGTCTGTTGTTCATTGCTTAAATAGGAATGCAGAATTGTAGACTTTAAACATAAAATCCCAGTTATTAGTAAATGTGACATGGCACTGCTTCCTTTTCACTCTGACAGAATAAAACATGAGAAGATGGGGGTTGGGGGAATCTCAACGGAAATATCACTCACACCAAGAAAAATAGAACTGATGTAATCCTGTTTGCAGCGTGAGTTAACCTGCAACTGATTTTGTTTTACAGATGGTTTTATCATTAGCGTCTGAACTCAGAGAGAATCATCTTAATGGATTTAACACTCAAAGGCGGTAGGTGTTAAACTAAACATCCTTCTTCTCATGTTTCAAAATGTATCAGTTTGGTTATGAGAGGAAAATTTTACAATTCATAGGAAATGGATGTTCAGTTATGATTGTATTTTATATAGAAAGATTATTTTAGTAGACTACATAGCAAATTGGTGAGTTTTTTCAAACTCTTTTAAAAATCAGTATTTTCTCAACTCTCACAGAGCAGTAAGTAAATCATACAATGTCTTTTGTGGGCCCATTAGGTAAAAAGCCCTACATACACAGTAGGGAGCACAAAAGAAAGAGCAGTATTTAGTTTTACCCTGGGATTGCTCACTCTGCAAGAAGAGAATGTGCACAGATGCAAGTGTGTGCTCTCACACTAGCCTGCCCTGGCTCTGCCTTCTCCTGCTCCCAACACACACACACAC
This sequence comes from Hylobates moloch, assembly GCF_009828535.3. NCBI lineage: Eukaryota > Metazoa > Chordata > Mammalia > Primates > Hylobatidae > Hylobates > Hylobates moloch. The sequence continues at coordinate 67,631,058 of NW_026652285.1, read as the reverse complement.
ACACGATATTTACAAGGCAACATTTGATGTGAACATATGCCCTATTTTAAGAAACATGATATTCCAAAATCTAGACTAAACAAATCAAAGAGATTCAGACAAATTAAAAGGCAATTAATCACATTTCAAATGTTTCTTCACTCTGTAAAAGAATCCCAGTTTTCATTGGTGGGCATTTCATTTTTGACGTATCATTAACCAAGAGAATCTGGGACTGAGGGACTTGGTGATTTTTTTTTTTTTTTTTTGTAAAGCTATTGCTAATTCAAGCTCCATCAGAAATTGTCTTTGTCCTCAACCTTTAGGAATCCTTTGCACCTAACCCTTAAACTATATAATTATTAGAGGAAAACACTGGAGAAAATCTTCATTGTGTTGGATTTGGCAATGTAAGAAGAACTATAGGAGACATGGAGAGTGTTTAGATTTATTTATTTACATGTCAGGTAAAGACTTGGATTTAGTTGTGAGGTGAATGTTGACTGATGGATCTTTTGAATTATGTAATTATAAATTTATTTTAAAAAGACCTTAAAAATCAGTCAGTGCAGTGTGTATGTACTCCCTACACCAAATTCCCAAAATATGCATCACAGTTGAATTTTTTAAAAGCAGCTGACAATAAACAAAATACTTTTTAAAATCTGTTAACAAATAGAAACAAAGGATCAGAATGCAAAATATAGAAATGACTTGCAAAAATAAATCATAAAGAGGCAAACACTCCATTATAGAAATGAGCAGGGGATATAACTGAATTAATAATAACATTAAAGGAGTTCTTCAGGAATGACATCAGCAAGATGGCAGAATAGGAAGTCCTAGACCTTATTTCCCAGTAGAGACATTGACTTAACTATAGCATACATCCCAAAAAATTATAATGAGAACTACAGAACCAATTAAGAAGTCACAGTACTGCAGGCAAACTCAAAGTCTAGAATAGCCACATTGAAATTGATTAAACAATCTGTTTCATGTCAACCGTGATAGCCCTTTTCCAGGTCTGGCAGCTTGGTGAGATTGGTAGGAAAAACCCAGCTTGTGGCTACTCTCCCTTGGGAGGGAAAAAGAAGAGTGGAATGTGCATTCAACATTCTCACTTTTTAGGGAGCAGACTGAGGAACTGATTTCTGTCTCTACTGACTGGGAGCACTGATGAGGAAATCGCATACAGTAATCCCTCCTTATCTATAGGGAATATATTTCAAGACACCCAGTGGATGTCTGAAACTGCGGATAGCACCAAACCTGATTGCCACCAATCATAACACATTTATATATTCCACTCACAACTTTCATGTCTTTTCCATCTTAACTAAGCACTTATCATATATGATGGCAGTAATTTTTGCCATGCAAGATGCAACGACAAAACTAACACAAATTTTTTTCCTTCTTTACAATTTCACAGATAGATGATTTGTTTTAACTATAGATCTCAGCAACTTCAGCATATGGTTTTTTTCTTTTCTTATTAAGTTGAAAACTTTCACCTTTTCACTTAAAGAAAGCACTTTACAACTTCTCTGTGGCATATCCAAATTGCCAGCCCCAGTGCTCTTGGACTTTGAGGTCATTATTAAGTATTAATAAAATAAGGGTTACTTGAACACAAGCACAGTGATACTGTAACAGTTGATCTGACAACCAGTATGGCTACTAAGTGACTAACGAGCAAGTAGTGTATATATTATGGATACCCTGGGCAAAGGGATGATTCATGTTCCAGATGGGACAGAGTGGGACAGCATGAGATTTCATCATGCTACTCAGAACAGTACACAGTTTAGGCCAGGTGTGGTGGCACATGCCTTTAATCCCAGCACTTTGGGAGGCCGAAGTGGGTGGATCACCTGATTTCAGGAGTTCAAGACAAGCCTAGCCAACATGTCAAAACACCATCTCTACTAAAAATACAAATTAGCTGGGCATGGTGGCTTATGCCTGTAGTCCCAGCTACTCGGGAGGCTGAGGCAGGAGAATCACATGAACCTGGGAGGTGGAGGTTCCATGAGCTGAGATTGCATCATTGCACTTCAGCCTGGGCAACAGAGCAAGGTGCCATCTCAAACAAAACAGTGCACAATTTAAAACCTTTGAATTATTTCTGGAATTTTTTCATTTAATATTTTTGGACCACGGGTGACCATGGCTAGCTGAAACTACAAAAAGTAAAACTGCGGATAAAGGAAGACTACTTTTGATGCCTTGGGGCCATGGAGAACAAAAGAAAGCTTAGTGGTTTGTGGTAGCACTGGGGAATTGACAGTGCTGTGGATGGAGGCAGGCATAGCTCAACAGAATTGGGAGAAAGCACCTAGCTCATGACCTGTTCTTTGGGAGGGGAAGAGAAGCCCTTGGCTTCTCAGGGGCCTACTAGAGGGACTGATATCTGTCTTGCCTGACTCACAGCACTGGAGAATCTGCAATACCACAAACGGACACTAGAGGGAGGGGGAGATTAGGAGCTCTTGAAAAACCAGTAAAGCCCTCTAATTTGGAAATCACATGCATGAGTCCAGAGAAGATATATCCCTGGAAAAGGTTTGAGGGACCTCCAGAATCTCCAGCCGGGTCCATTGGTGAAAGCCTTCCATTGTACCATGTCAGTCGATAAAGACTGAGAGAAGTGGATGTTTCTTTAAATGTACAAAATACAACAAAAATAACAAGACACAAAGTAAACCAGGGAAACGTGGCATAATCAAAGGATGAAAATAAATCTACAGAAACAGACCCTAAAGAAACAGAGATCTATGCATTACCTGACAAAGAATTTGAAATAATTGTCTTAAGGGATCTCAAGGCACTACAAGAGAACACAGATAAACAACTAAATGAAATCAGGAAAACAATACATGAGCAAAATGAGAATATCAACAGAGAGATAGAAACTAGAAAAGAACCAAACAGATATTCTGGAGCTAAAGAACCACAATAAGTGAATTGAAAAACTTACTAGAGGGGTTCAGCAGTAGACTTGATCAAACAGAAGGGTCAGAAAACTTAAACACAAATCATTTGAAATTATTAAGTCAGAGAAACAAAAAGAAAAAAGAATGAAGGAAAGTCAAGAAAGCCTAAGACACTTGTGGAACAACATCAAATGGAACAACACACACATTTTGGGAGTCCTAGAATAAGAGAGAAAGGGGCAGAGAACTTATTTGAAGAAATAATGGTGAAAACTGCTCAAATATTAGGAAGGAATTGAATATCCTGATTTCAGAAGTTCAACGGACTCCAAAGAATGAACCCAAAGAGGCCTACAACAACATACACAAAAATCGAATTGTCAGAAGTTAAAGATATAATCTTGAAAGCAGCAAGAAAAAAGTGACTTGTCATGTACAAGGAAGGTTCCAGAAGATTATCAGTGGATTTCTCAGCAGAAATATTACAGGCCAGAAAGGAGTGGATGATACAGTCAAAGAGCCAGGGAGGAAACAAAACAAAACAAAAAACCCTTCCAACCAAGAATACTGCATCTGGGCTAAATCATCCTTCAAAAAATGAAGAAAAAAAGACATTCCCAGATAAACAAAAGCTGAAGGAGTTCATCACCACTAGACCTGCCTTACAAGAATTGCTAAAGGGAGTCCTTCAAGTTGAAATGAAAGAATATTAGACAGCAACATGAAAGCGTACAAAAATATAAAGCCTTCTGATAAATGTAAATATACAGACAAACACAAAATCTTATTATACTGTTTGTATAGTACAGTTGTCCCTCGGTATCCAGAGAGGATTGGTTCTAGGACTTCCCATGCATACCAAAATCTATAGATGCTCCAGTCCCACAGTAAACTGTATGGAACTTACAGATACAAACGATCAATCTTTGGGTTCTACATCCTGCAAATACTATATTTTTGATCCATGATTTAGTTGAATCCATGGATACAGAACCCATAGATATAGAGGGCTGAGTGTACATAAATCACTTTTTAATTCTGGTATAGAACTTAAAAGATAAAAGCATAAAAATAACTATTAAACTGTGTTGATAGATACAAAATAGAAAAGGATGTAATTTGTGATATTGATAACATAAACTGGGGAGGGAAATGTAAATGAGTAGAGTTTTAGTATGTGATTGAAGTTATCTCGTTAGGTTGTTATAACTCTAAAATGTTTAATGTAATGCCCATGGTAACAACAAGAAAATACCTGTAGGAGATGCATAATGGAAAATGAGAAGGAAATCAAAGCATGTCACTATGAAAAAAATCAATGAAACCCAAAGGAAGGGAATAAGAGAAAATCGTGAACAGAATAACTACAAGGTATATGGAAAACAACAAAATGGCAATAGTAAGTCCTTCTCTATCAGTAATTACTTTAGGTGAACATGAATTAAACCCCCATTCAAAAGACGTGGAGTAGCAAAATAGATCAGAAAACAAGATCAACTAAATTCTAGCTACAAGAGACTCACTTGAGATACATAGGCTGAAAATGAAAAGATGGAAAAATAGATATCATGCAAATGGCAACCAAAATAGAGCAGGCATAGCCATACTTATATCAGAAAACTATCAAAAGAGACAAAGAAAAAGATCATGTAATAATAAAAGAGTCAATTCAGGAGATACAACAATTACAATAATATATGCACTTAACAGAGCATCCAAATATATAAAGCAAATACCAATAGAATTGAAGGGGGAAAGAGACAGTAACACAATAATAATAGACTTCACCACTACACTTTTAATAACAGATTGATTAACCAGACTGAAGACCAATAAGAAAACAGAACTTGAATAATGCTATAGACCAATTGGACTTAATAGACATACAGAGAACATTCTACCCAATAACAGCAGAATATACACTCTTCTCAAGCACATATAGAACATTCTGTAGGAAAGACCACATTAGGCCACAGAACAAGTCTTAACAAATTTAAGAAGACTGAAATCATGGTAACTATTTTTTTCTGACCACAAGGGAATAGAAATCAATAACAAAAGGAAAACTGGAAAATTCACAAATATGTGGAAATCAACCCACTCTTAAACAACCAGTGGATCAAAGAACAAATTACAAGAAACACAGAAAATAACTTGAGACAAATGAAAATGAAAACCCAACATATCACAACCTATGGGATGCAGCAAAAGCAGTTCTAAGCAGGAAGTTTATAGTGGTGAATGCCTACATTAAAAAAGAAAGTGTACATGCTTTCGAAGGAAGAAAAAAAAAATAAGAAGGATCTCAAATCAGAAACCTAACTTTACACCTCAAGCAACTAGAAAAAGAACAAACTAAACCTCAAGTTAGAAGGGAGAGACTAATAAAGATTAGAACAGAAATAAATAGAGAATAGAAAAAAACAAAACTAAGAGTTGGGGTTTTGTAAAGATCAGCAAAATTGACAATTCCTTAGACTAAGAAAAAAAGAGAAGACTTAATAGCAAAAATCAGGAATCAAAGAATAGAAATGAAAACTGATGCCACAAAAATTAAAAAGATTGAGACTACTATGAACAATTATATACCAATAAATTGAATAACCTAGAATAAATAAATGTCTAAAAATATACAGCCTACACGACTGAATAATGAAGAAATAAAAACATCTGAACAGACCTACAACTAGTAAAGAGATTGAATTGGTTATTCAGAACCTTCCAACAAAGAAAAAACCTGGCTTCACTGGAGAATTCTATTAGACATTTAAAGAAGAATTAACACCAGTCTTTCTTAAAGTCTTCCAAAATATTGAAGAAGAGGGGACATTTCCAAACTCATTTTGTGAGCAAGCATTACCCTGGCACGAAAATCAGGCAATGAAACTACAAGAAAACAGACTAATATCCTTCATGAATCATGATGGAAGGATTCTCAGCAAAAAGGGAATTCAACAATACGTTAAAAAGTTAGGTATAAACACCATGACTGAATGAAAATTATTCCTTGAATACAAGGATGGCTCAACATACAAAAATCACATTAATGCACCATATTAATAAAATGATGAACAAAAACCACATGGATCATCTTAATGCAGAAATAGCATATGACAAAACACTCACTTATGGTAAAACATTCAACAAATTAGGAATAGAAGGAAATGACCTCAATGTAGTAAAGGCCATATTTGAAAAATCCATAGCTAACATCATACTCAGTGGTGAAAAAGGGAATGTTTTCCCTCTGAGATCAGGAACAAGGCAAGGATATCTTCATCCTCTGTTACCACTTGTATTTAATATAGTATCAGAAGTCCTTGTCAGAGGAATTAGGCAAGAAAAAGAAATAAAAGTCAACAGATGCTCCAAATTCTTTCCATCCAAATTGGAAAGGAAGGAATAAAATTGTCTCTGTTCACAGATGACATGATTTTATATGTTAATAATCCTTAAAGATTTCACACACAAAAAATTGTTAGAACTAATAAACTAATTCAACAAAGTTGCAGTATACAAAATCAACACACAAAACCAGTTGCATTTCCATACATTAATAAGAACAACCCAAAAAGGAAGTTTAAAAACAATCCTGCTTACAATAGCACCAAAAAGAAGAAAATATTTAGGAATAAGCAACTAAGGAGGTGAAAGATTTGCATGGTGAAAACTATACATTGCTAAAAGAAATTAAATAAGACATAAATAAAAAGATATCCCATGTTCATAGATGGGTATGGTTAGTTTTTTGGGGGGTTTTTTGTTTTTTTGTTTTTGTTTTGAGATGGAGTTTCGCTCTTGTTGCCCAGGCTGGCGTGCAATGGTGCGATCTCAGCTCACTTTAACCTCCGCCTCCCGGATTCAAGTGATTCTCCTGCCTCAGCCTCCCGAGTAGCTGGGATTACAGGTGCATGCCACCACATTCAGATGATTTTGTATTTTTAGTAGAGATGGGCTTTCTCCATGTTGGTCATGCTCGTCTCGAACTCCTGACCTCAGGTGATCCACTTGCCTCAGCCTCCCAAAGTGCTGGGATTACAGGTGTGAGCCACTGCATCCAGCCTATACTTAGTATTTTAAATGTCCATACTACCCAAAGCAATCTCCACGTTCCAGTGTTATTTCTATCAAAATGTCAGTGGCGTTTGGTTTTTATTTTTTTTTACAGAAATAGAAAAAGAATCCTTTAATGTATATAGAATCTCAAAGTACCCCAAGTAACCAAAACAATTTTGAGAAAGAAAAACAAGGTGGAAGCCTCATACTTCCTTTTTTCAAAGCATATTACAAAGCCACAGTAATCAAAACACTGTGGTACTGGCGTAAAGGCAGACATATTGACCAATAAAACAGAATAGAGAGCCCAGAAATAAGGCTTCACATATATGATCAAATGGTCTTTGACAAGGGTACCCTGTCTACAAGATTGGGAAAAGATTGTCTCTTCAATAATTGGTGTTGGGAAAACTGGATGTACACATTCAGAAAACGAATTTGAACCCTTATCTTTCATTATATATAAAAACTAACTGAAAATAGATTAAAGACCTAAACTAAGACCTGAAACTATAGGAGAAAAGTGTCATGGCATTGGACTTGGCGATGATTTCTTGGATATGACACCAAAAGCACAGGCAAGAAAAGCAAGAATAGACAAGTAGGACTGCATGAAATTTTTAAGTGTCTGTGCAACAAAGGAAGCAATCAACAGATTAAAAAGTAGCCTATGTAATGGGAGAAAATATTTTCAAACCTTATATCTGGATAAGTGGTTAATATCCAGAATATAGAGATAACTCCTGCAATTCAGCAACAGCAAAATAATCCAGTTTAAAAATAGGTCAAAGACTTGAATAGACATTTCTCCAAAGAATATATACAAATGACCAACAAGCATATGAAAAGATGCCCAACATCACCAGTTATCAGGGACATGATAATCAGAACCATAATAAGATACCAGTTCACACCTATTAGAATGGCCACTATCAAAAGAAGAAAGAGAAAATGACAAATGTTGATGAGGATGTGGAGTACTTGGAACCCTTGTACACTGTTGCTAGGAATGTTAAACTAGGGCAGTCACTATGGAAAACAGTATGGAGTTTCCTTAAAAAATTAAAAATAGAATTACCAAATGATCCAGCAATCCCATATTTGTGTATATTTCCAAATAATTGGGAACAAGATCTCTAAGAGATATTTGCACACCCACATTCATTGAGCATTATTTACAAGAGCCAAGAGGTGGAAGTAACCTATATGTCCATCAGCAGATGAATGAGTAAAGAAAATGTGGTATATATACACATTGGAAGATTATTCCACCTTAGAAAAGAAGAAGTCCTGTCATATGCTACAGTGTGGATGAAACTTAAGGACATTATGCAAAGTGAAGTAAACTAGTGACAGAAGGCAAATACTGCATGATTACTTACACTTATGTGTGGTATCTAAAGTAGTCAAAGTTGTAGAAACAGAAGCTATGGGCAGGTGCAGTGGCTCACACCTGTAATCCCAGCACCTTGGGAGGCCGAGGCAGGCAGATCACCAGAGGTAGGAGTTTGAGACCAGCCTGGCCAGCACGGCGAAACTCCATCTCTAATAAAAATACAAAAATTAGCCGGGTGTGGTGGCCGGTGCCTGTAGTCCTGGCTACCTAGGAGGCTGAGGCGGGAGAATCACTTGAACCTGGGAAGTGGAGGTTGCAGTGAGTTGAGATCATGCCATTGCACTCCAGCCTGGGTGACAGAGCAAGATTCTGTCTCAAAAAAAAAAAAAAAAAGAAAAGAAGCAGAAAGTAGAATAGTGGTTACCTTGGGATGGGAGAAAGAGGGAAATGGGAGTTGTTGTTCAATGGGTACAAAGTTTTAGTTTTGCAAGATATGAAAGTTTTAGAGATCTGTTGCACATAAGGACATATAGTTAACACTACTGTACTGTATACTTAAAAATGTTTAAAATGGTAAATTTTATGTTAATGTGTTTTTCACCACAGTTTAAAACTGGTCTATGAGGTTTTCTGTGGATTTTCAGGAAAGTGTAAACTGCAACATCAGTTAGACATCCATTAGGTTATAGTGAGCTTTAGGAGGTTGCTGATGGGAACATAAATAGGCACAACCACTTTGCAGAACAATTTGGTCTTCCTGGAATTTGGGATTCCTTGTTAGTCTCTCTGTGAGTGCTCTGTTTACTGTAGCTTCCAATAATTATGGGAAGATCAAGAGGTAGTGTTGATTGAGGTTGCCAGTAAATTGTATTCTGGGCCTTAGAGGACTCCCATATTTCCTGGAGGTTGATAGCCATTTGGGGCTGGCTTCTCCTTCTAGGCCTCCTTCCTCCTTCCTGTTGGAGTCAGGACATTTCTGTTATCTCTTGCCTAAAGACAGTGGATAAGAAGAAAGAGTGTATAAGGCCTTGGCAGCTGGCTGTCAGGCTGCCCCCTGTTCCTTAATTCACCCCCAAAGTAACTCTTTTATAGTAGTCCTGTCTTGCAAGCTTTTAGGGCTGTGGTATTTTCCTTCAAAAAGATCCCACCTACCTACCATCAAGCTTTTCTCAGAATTCATGGGTCACTAAAAGCCCCCATTTTACGGTATTATATATTTAATTGTAAAAACTCTTCCATCATTGACATGATTGTATATTTAGAAAACCCCATTGTCTCAGCCCAAAATCTCCTTAAGCTGATAAGCAACTTCAGCAAAGTCTCAGGATACAAAATCAATGTGCAGAAATCACAAGCATTCCTATACACCAATAACAGACAAACAGCCAGATCATGAGTGAACTCCCACTGACAATTGCTACAAAGAGAATAAAATACCTAGGAATACAACTTACAAGGGATGTGAAGGACCTCTTCAAGGAGAACTACAAACCACTGCTCAAAGAAATAAAAGAAGACACAAACAAACGGAAGAACATTCCATGCTCATGGGTAGGAAGAATCAATATCATCAAAATGGCCATACTGCCCAAGGTAATTTATAGATTCAATGCCATCCCCATCAAGCTACCAATGACTTTCTTCACAGAATTGGAAAAAACTACTTTGAAGTTCATGTGGAACCAAAAAAGAGCCCACATTGCCAAGACAATCCTAAGCAAAAAGAACAAAGCTGGAGGCATCATGCTACCTGACTTCAAACTATACTACAAGTCTACAGTAACCAAAACAGCATGGTACTGGTACCAAAACAGAGATACAGACCAATGGAACAGAACAGAGGCCTCAGAAATAACACCACACATCTGCAACCATCCGATCTTTGACAAACCTGACAGACACAAGAAATGGGGAAAGGATTCCCTATTTAATAAATGGTGCTGGGAAAACTGGCTAGCCATATGTAGAAAGCTGAAACTGGATCCCTTCCTTACACCTTATATAAAAATTAATTCAAGGTGGATTAAAGACTTAAATGTTAGACCTAAAACCATAAAAACCCTAGAAGAAAACCTAGGCAATACCATTCAGGACCTAGGCATGGACAAGGACTTCATGACTAAAACACCAAAAGCAATGGCAACAAAAGCCAAAATCGACAAATGGGATCTAATTAAACTAAAGAGCTTCTGCACAGCAAAAGAAACTACCATCAGAGTGAACAGGCAACCTACAGAATGGGAGAAAATTTTTGCAATCTACCCATCTGACAAAGGGCTAATATCCAGAATCTACAAAGAGCTTAAACAAATTTACAGGAAGAAAACAACCCCATCAAAAAGTGGGCAAAAAATATGAACAGACACTTCTCAAAAGAAGACATTTATGCAGCCAACAGACACATGAAAAAATGCTCATCATCACTGGTCATCAGAGAAATGCAAATCAAAACCACAATGAGATACCATCTCACACCAGTTAGAAGGGCAATCATTAAAAAGTCAGGAAATAACAGATGCTGGAGAGGATGTGGAGAAATAGGAATGCTTTTGCACTGTTGATGGGAGGGTAAACTAGTTCAACCATTGTGGAAGACAGCATGGCGATTCCTCAAGGATCTAGAATTAGAAATACCATTTGATCCAGCTATCCCATTACTGGGTATATACCCAAAGGATTATAAATCATGCTACTATAAAGACACATGCACACGTGTTTATTGCGGCACTATTCACAATAGCAAAGACTTGGAATGAACCCAAATGTCCATCAATGATAGACTGGATTAAGAAAATGTTGCACATATACACCATGGAATGCTATGCAGCCATAAAAAGGATGAGTTCATGTCCTTTGCACGGACATGGATGTAGCTGGAAACCATCATTCTGAGCAAACTCTCACAAGGACAGAAAACCAAACACCACATGTTCTCACTCATAGGTAGGAATTGAACAATGAGAACACTTGGACACAGGGTGGGGAACATCACAGCCTGGGGCCTGTTGGGGAGTGGGGGGCAAGGGGAGGGATAGCATTAGGAGAAATACCCAATATAAATGATGAGGTAATGGGTGCAGCAAACCAACATGGCACATGTATACATACGTAACAAACCTGCACGTTCTGCATGTGTACCCTAGAACTTGAAGTATAATTAAAAAAAAAAAAGAGGTAAAAAAAAATTCTTCCATCATTTCTAGGAGTTGGGAGTATAGCATGAATGCTAGGATATCCGTGTCCTTAGTTCATTGCTTGATGCAGTCTCTTAGATTACATTTTCATCTTATTTTCTCTTGACTAGATTATGAGAGTTACCATTCTTCATAGGTTTTGCCTTTCAGTCCTCAGGATGTGTAGCAGTTCTACACCAGAGCTACTCAAAGTGTGGCCCTACCAATCAGCAGCATCAACATCCCTCGGGGAGAGACCAAGAAATATGAGTTTTTTAAAACATCTGTCCAGAACAGTACTCTCTGGAAGTTCAAGAAATACTGTTCTACACTACTTCTTTAGAAGCAGTTCCCATAACTACATATCAGTCCCTAGTAACAATCTGAATACTGTATGGTGACATGGTAGAATTTTATTTACAGTTTTTATTTTTGTTGATGAATTCCTATAAATTGTTAATATTTTTGCTGTATTCTTGATAATAGTAAATTCTCATAAAGGTAATTTTTTGCCAAACTACCCATAGTGATCTATTATATGTGAACAGTTTGTCTTTTCTCCTCAAATATTCACCTTTTCTAAATTGTTCTTCCTGTTCTCTACCACTTTCTTAAGGGGCAGATATCCTTTCAACGTTTACCTTCCATAGTGCTTTATCATCGTTCTCTTACCACCAAGATGGTTTTAGATCTAAAATTAATTAATGTGTTTTTTGAGTCCATCATCTAAGTTGTTAACAAAAAGACACATTTAGCATGAGTTGTAAATATCTTAAATTTTTGTAATATATGAGCTTAGTGGGTGGGCTGGTAGAGGAAGAGGTATGTGGGGATGTGTGTGAAGGTGTATACTTTGCACATAGCCTAGCAGAATATATTGCATAGAGTTAGGGCGGGATGGATGTTTGTACAATTGAAAGGTAGCCCTGAGAGTTGCCTGTGTGCATCACTCGTGTAGTGTCTCAAATAGGCAAGCAGGTCTCCAGCCTGACTCATCAATCTTCCTCCCTAAAAGATCTCTAAGCACAAGTTTTCTCTCATCTGAAAAGAGGAAATGAGAAGAGTCAGAGATTATTACTGGGACTGAGTGGGTAGAAAGACTGTGGTGCTGGGGACATTTATCAAGTACTGCAGTTCATGGCTGCAGATTGTATCTTCTGATTAGGCTGGAAATGATCCAGGATAATTTTCCTGAAAAATTTAAAAATCTCATAAAGACAGGTAGCTCTTGGGTATACCAAAATTCGGGCAGGCCAACTGATAACCTTCCCAAGAACTTCAAGGTGCACACAGCCTTCATGGCTCCTCTTTTGGTCTGAAGTTTGTCAGAGTGTGGAGATCCAAGTTCAAGTGGAGAGTTACGCAACACTTTCCAGATTGAATTACACTAAGCATTAGGTCTTGACTGGTTGCCAGAGCAGCACTTCCAAATAATTTCTGCACAAGAATTCAACTGCAGAAGGCTAGACGGTAACTATATACTGCTGGGAACATCCTTCCTGTGTGGTTGTATTGTAGCTTCCAAACCATCTGCCCCAAACCATCTGCCCCAAACCATAGGGCTACAGGATAAGCTGACGATGCTCAGAATGTTGCTCCTTCTAGATGGTTTGTAGCAAAGAATAGGATAGAATTTAAACATTCTGTCACTGAATTGTTGACTTTACTTGGTGGCAAGTGAAACTCTATTTAAAGCCTTATGACAACACCATTTATCAGGCCTCTAAAAATAATGCAAAAAGAAAGTAAGCTGATTTTCCCACTTTTTTTGTTCCTCTGGCGATCTGTGCATCTGAAATTATGAGATCAATTTCTGTATTTTCTGAGACTTTTTGAATCTTTGGAAATGAACTTTAGACACTCAGGTGCTAAAAATTAGAAAAAATAAATGCATAGATGCCTTCTAGAAGGAAAAAAAAACGCAGAAAAACAGCATAGCATTGTTTATATGGTGCTTAAGTTTGGGAGCTCTTGGCTGCTTTGAAATTTGAAGTCATATTTGTGAAAGGAAAGGAATTAGAAACTTAGATTCATAGGTGGATGGGACTCTCCTGACTTTAAGCATATACCAGAAAGTAGTTTGCCTGTTATGCTGTGTTCTGATTTAATTGTTTCGATTTGTAAATCTTAAAAGTGGACAGAGAGCTTCAGATATGTATTAGAAAGTTATGTGGTATTATGATACCTATTTTAATTGTTATTAATGACAGCAAAAATTATAATGGCTGCAGTGTGGTTGACAGCTGTTTTGCAAATGTTATCACAGTGCCATTCTGTTACCTGATTTCATTAAACCGACTTCTACTTGAGATAGGAGAATACACTTGGCAGAATTTATAATCCACTGGAGAACTGTGGACTTAAAAAGTTTTGGTTCTCAAACAAGCTTTTAAGAATCCAAGTTAAAATTTTATGAATGGTGAACACAAAAGCTCCTAAGAAGGCTCAAAAAGCATGTTAAGCATCAAATTGCTTTTTAAATTCAGTCTTCTGATAGGTATAAATGAACTCAGTTCAAGAGATTGAATTACCTTTAAAACTATATATAAGGGCTCAACACATTCAGAAAAGTACCTGGAAAAATTTTTCTGGTTGAATTATAAAATTCTTCAAAGAAAAGATTCTAAACATCATTCAGTAGAGCAAATTAGGAATGTATCAGATGTGTTGGTTTACAGGGAGCACTCTACTAGCACAGGCATCTCATATTCTTAGTAAATTCAGTTAAGAATTTTACTGATTGTATCATAGCTTTGCTTTGACTAGGAATATCCTGAACTGCTAACTAAATTAATTCCCATTTTAGCTTTGCTACTCCTGCCAGCTGGGATGCCAGCATGGACATCCTTCAGTGGACTTCGCTCTGTGCCAGGGAATTTGTTCGTAATCCTTTTGAAAAACAAGCATCTTAACAACAACAACAACAACATCAAAAACCAATTATAAACTAGAGAATAAACCTCTTCCAAAGTGGCACAATCTGGCACAAAGGCAAGTTTTTAATCCATAAGAGTTGTTTCAGCCCTGGCACAGTGGCTCACTCCTGTAATCCCAGCAATTTGGGAGGCCAGGGTGGGAGGATTGCCTGAACTCAGGAGTTTGAGACCAGCTTGGGCAACATGGAGAAACCCCATCTCTACAAAAAAAAAACCCAAAAATTAGCCAGGTATGGTGGCAAGCACCTATAATCCCAGCTATTAGGGAGGCTGAGGTGGGAGCATCGCTTGAGCCTGGGGAGGTCGAGGTTGCAGTGAGCCGAGATTGCACCACTGCACTCTATCCTGGGTGACAGAGCAAGACCCTGTCTCAAAAAAGAAAGAAAGAGAAAAGAAGATTGTTTCAGCTGATACCATCAAGCAGAGTCTTTTAATTGTGGTCCAGGACACTTTAAAAACCTTTGTGAACTGCCTGTCTTCTGTCCAAGGGTGAGAAAATGAAAAGCACAAATAATTCTATAGAAATACCTTGAAAAGAGACCAGTACAATCAAATAATGGGAGGAGTGCAAAAAAGATGTAAATAGAGGGGAAAAAATACTCCAGAGGGAAATAAATACTAAGCAATTTAAGACTGATTAAGGATGATTATTTTTTAATGTGAGCTACTTTGTATTTCGGAAATAAGAACCTGAGGCAGGAAGTAACTCCTTTATTATGAATATTTTCTTTTTCCTCCCTCCCTTCCTCCCTCCCTTCCTCCCTCCATCCTTTCCTTCCTTCCTCCCCCTCCCCTCCCCTACCCTCGTCTGCCCTTCCTTCCCCTCCCCTTTTCCTCCCCTCCCCTCCCATCCCCTCCCATCCCTTCCCATCCCCTCCCCTCTGTCTTTTCTCTCTCTCTCTCTCTTTCCTTTCTTTTTTTTTGACAGGGTCTCGCTTTGTTGCCCAGGCCAGAATGCAGTGGCATGATCTCAGCTCACCCCAACCTCCACCTCCTGGACTCAAGCCATCCTCCCACCTCAGCCTCCCGAGTGGCTGGGACTACAGGCATGTGCCACCATACCCAGTTAATTTTTGTATTTTTTTGTAGAGGCAGGGTTTCACCATGTTGCCCAGGCTAGTCTCAAACTCCTGGGGCTCAAGCAATCCACCCACCTTAACCTCCCAAAGTTCTGGGATTGCAGACATAAGCCACCACACCTAGCATGAATATTTTCATTTTCAGTATTACTAGTTAACATTGTATTTTAGTTTTTTTAAAGTTTAATTATAAAACACTTATGTCATGGAAAAACTGTGTGCCCATTGCCCAGGTTTTACAGTGCTAACATTTTATTAATATTTATATTTGATATTTTTAAGAAAAAGTTTCAATTAGAGCTGAAGCATCCTTCTCCTATTCTATTTCTTTTTTCTCCCCGCTGGAGCAAGCATGCCCAAGAAGTTGGTATAGATTCTTCCTGCCATGTTTTAACACTTTTACTTCACATTTTGCTGTGCTTTAAAACTTTACATAAGGATGGCGTATTGTGGATATCTTTATGCAACTTGCTTTCTTCATTCAACTTTTGAGATTTATGCATGCAGATAATGTAGGTCTAGTTTATTCATTTAAACTGCCATATAGCATTCCATTCTGTAAATCATCATTTATTCATTTCTGTACAAATTTACAGCAAGATTGAATCTACCTTTTACAAACAGTCCTGTTTGTCTCCCTAACCTTTAAGAAGAAATGGTAGCACGTTGCTACCAGTTGTTCTCCAAAGTGTTTGTGCTTATTTATTTATGTTCCTATCAGAAACATCCTGGAGTTCTCTTTTCTCCATAATTTGATGGATTTCCCACTACAATTTTTTTTTTTTTTTTTTTTGAGACAGAGTCTTGCTCTGTCACCCCGGCTGGAATGCAGTGGCGCGACGTCGGCTCACTGCAATCTCCGCCTCCTGGATTCAAGCAATTCTCCTGTCTCAGCCTCCTGAGTAGCTGGGACTACAGGTGCCCACCACCACGCCTGGTTAATTTTTGTATTTTTAGTAGAGATGGGGTTTCACCATATTGATCAGGCTGGTCTCGAACTCCTGACCTCAGGTGATCTGCCCTCCTCGGCCTCCCAAAGTGCTGGGATTACAGGCATGAGCCACTACACCCAGCCCTCCTACTACAGATTTGATGTTATAGTTTGTATTGAACAACAAACAACACATTGAAGTACTAAAGAATTAATTAGGGTTGAAAGTAGTTATTTCTGGACATCAGAAAATGGGGATAGGAATGCCCTTTCAAAAGCTACTATTTTGATTAACTTTGAATAACTATTTGACCATTTAAAGTAGTTACATCAAAGAAATAATCAGAGTAAACAGACAACCAACAGAGTGGGAGAAAATATTGCAAACGATGCATCTGACAAAGGACTAGTATTCAGAATCTACAAGGAACTCAAATCAGCAAGAAAAAAGCAATCCCATCAAACAGTGGGCAAAGGACATGATAGCTATTTCTCAAAAGAAGATGTACAAATGGCCAAGCATATGAAAAAATGCTCAACATCACGAATCATCAGGGAAATGCAAATTAAAGCCACAATGAGCTATTACCTTACTCCTGCAAGAATGGCCATTTTTAAAAAGTCGAAAAACAATAGATGTTGGCATGGATGTGGGGAAAAGAGAACACTTATACCTGCTGGTGGGAATATAAATTAGTGCAGCCTCTATGGAAAACAGTATGGAGATTCCTTAAAAAGCTAAAAGTAGATCTACTATTTGATCCAGCAATTACACTACTGGCTATATACCCAAAGGAAAAGATGTCTTTATATATAAAAAAAAAAAAAAACTTGCATGTGTATTTTTATAGCAGCACAGTTCACAATTGCAAAGATGTGGAACCAACATAAGTGCCCATCCACCAATCAGTGGATAAAGAAAATGTGGTGTATATACACTACTCAGCCATTAAAAGGAACAAAATAATATCATTTGCAGCAACTTGAATGGAGCTGGAGGCCATTATTTTAAGTGAAGTAACACAGGAGTGGAAAATCACAAACTGTTAATGTTCTCACTTATTAGTGGGAGCTAAGCTATGAGTACACAGAGACATACAACGAGCTTGTCGAACCTGTGTCCCGTGGGCTACATGCGGCTCAGGACAGCTTTGAATGCTGCCCAACACAAATCTGTAAACTTCCTTAAAACATTGAGTTTTTTTGCGATTTTTTTTAAGCTCATCAACTATTGTTGGTATTAGTGTATTTAGTGTGTAACACAAGACAATTCTTCTTTTTCCAAAAAGAAAGAAGCCAAAAAGATTGGACATCGCTGGCATACAGAGTGACATAATGGACTTCAGAGACTCAGAAAGGGGAGGAGGGTGGGATGGGGGGCAGTGAAAAAAACTACACATTAGGTGCAGTCTACTTGGGCGATGGGTACATTAAAATCTCAGAATTTACCGCTATACAATTCATCCATGTAACAAAAAACTACTTTTACCCACAAGCTATTGAAACAAAAATTTAAAAGTAAACAGTCTCAACAAAAAATATAATTGCATTTATTAATTTCATAAAAATGAAAACTAAGTTTTTTAAAAAAGAATATGCAGGCCCCCTACAGTGATCTACAGAAGCCTTTCCGCCATCCTCCCTGGTTCACTGGGTGTGGCCACGTTGGTCCCCTTGCTATTTTCAGATGCTGAGGGCCTTTGCATTTGCTTTTCATCTGTCCGCAATATTTTCCTCCCAGATATATACGTGCTTGTTCATGTACTTCCTTCAGAGCTCTGCTCACATGTCACCTTCTTGGTAAATTTCTGTCACTTCTGAGTATTCTTTACTTTTCAGCATGACACTCAGTATCATCTGGCATTATATTGTTCCTCTCCCTGATGAGACCTTGTCATCTTTGCATCTGTATCACGTACACCTCAAACAGAGCCTTGACTACAGTAGGGGATCAATAAGTAGGTATTAAATGAACAAATAGGACAAAGATACACAAATATATAAACAAATTCTCTGAAGAGGAAATACAAGTGGGTAACAATTACTGTCTCACAAGTTATCAGGAAAATGCAAATTAAGGCAAAGAAATAGCAATTTTTGTTCGTTAAATTTGCAAGAAATAGAAACAAATAATGATATAATTGGAAAGGGTGGAAAAGTAAATTGGTGTGGTCTTTTGCAAGGCAGTTTTTTTTTTTTTTTTTTTGAGACAGGGTCTCGCTCTGTCTCCCAGGCTGGAGTGCAGTGGTATGAACACAGCTCACTGCAGTCTTGACCTCTTGGGCTCAAGCAACCCTCCCACCTCAGCCCCCTTGAGTAGCTGCAACTGCAGGCATAAGCCACCATACCCGGCTAATTTTTGTATTTTTTGTAGAGATGGGGTTTCTCCATGTTACCCACGCTGATCTTTAACTTCTGGGATCAAGCGATCTGCCTGCCTCAGCCTCTCAAAGTGCTGGGACTTCATGTGTGAGCCACCACCCCTGGCCTTGGAAGGCAATTTCATATGCAAGTACTTACACATGGGCACAGACAGGCATGGGCAAGGATAGCACCACAGCCCTGCCTGAATAGTGAAAAACCAGAAACAGCCTCAATGCCTACTGATAGTGGCATTGTTAAATTACAGAACATGTTTGTTTTAATAACAGGCAGCAAGTTTATAAGAATGAGGAACAGCTATATGCTCTATACTGTGGTGCCATTTGTGTTTCACAAAACACGAGACTAAATTTCTCTATTTACAATTACATATGAAAATACCTAGAATAGCCTCCACCCAGAACTTTCATTTTATTTATCATTCACTGGAGATGGATTTGTTGAGCACGTGCTGTGTGTGAGGAGTTATCCCTAGGTGCTAGGAATAGAGTGGTGGGCAAAGTAGGAGAAGCTGCGTGCCATTGTAGAGCTTCTGCCCTCAGAGGAGGAAGCCAACCATGAGTACTACAAGGGAATACTGTGTAGGTCAGGTGGTGAAAGGTACCAGGAAGAGAAGTAAAGCACGGGTAAGAGGGCACTTGAAGCTCGAGTGTCCAGTGGCGCTTTATGCAGTCCCAGGCACATCCTGTAAAAGTGCACTGTTCGGTACTGTAGCCGCCAGCCACCTATAGCTGTTGAGCATTTGAACTGTGACTAGTGCAGTTGAGGAGCTGGATTTTTAATTTTATTTCATTTTAATTCATTTACATTTAAATTGCCACACACGGTAGACAGTATAGTGACATGGGATTATCAGAGAAGACCTCACTTAACAAAGGGACATTTGAGCTGCAACCAGGGAGCTAATCATGTATTTCAGGCAGAGTGAACAGCAGGACTTTGGGGCAGTCAGAGGCAGAAAAGATGAAGGTAAGAGTGGAAGGAGATGAAGCCAGTGAAACAGACAGGGACCCACCATGGAAGGACTTGCTGGCTAGTGAAAGACATTGCTTATTCTCTCCGTGAGGTGGGAAGCCATTGCAAAGCTTTGAGCAGACAAGTGTTGTGATCTGAATTTTTAAAGGGGTGCTGGAACTGTTCTGATGTTAAACTATAGGAGTGAGTGCAGAAACACGAAGTCCAGAGGCTACTCCGTCACCCAGGCTGGAGGTGATGGTGGGTTACTCTCCACTTAGGAGGGCAGTGATGGAGGTGTTCAGAAGAGGTCAGATGTGTTGCTCTTATTCACTGATGGATCAGATGAGGGGCCTGAGAGAAAGGGAGGAATCAGGATTTGGGCCTGAGCAAACAAGATAGCACTAGGGAAAGGGAACATTGGGAAGGGAATTCAGGAGTTGTGTTTTGGACATAGTAAGTGCCTGTGGATATAAAGAACAAAGTCCTGACCATGAATGACACTGAAACAGCAATGGCAGCTAAAAGATTTCTTCCTAAAGAATTGGATAAAAGAGGAGTGTTCATCAATGGTGTTAGAGTCATTCTCTTTATTTAGAGGCAAAACAGGTGATCTGTCTTGACCTTTTTAACATGAAGGTTTTTATATGTGCTTAATTATGCATGGCTCTTAGATTTGAGTGATTATTTCTTATTTCCCTTCCATAGAATGGCTCCCGAGCGAGTGGCGTCCCTGTCACGAGTTTGTGTCCCACTTATTACCCTGCCAGATGTTGACCCCCTGGTGGAGGCTCTGCTCATCTGTCACGGACGTGAACCTCAGGAAATCCTCCAGCCAGAGTTCTTTGAGGCTGTAAATGAGGCCATTTTGCTGTAAGTGGTGTTCATATTTCTTATCATCCTGCGTCGTTTTTCCTTTTCTTAGAAGGCTGTGGTGTGTTGGAAAGACTGTACGACAGCAGTGTCCAAACGTTTTTGTCTCAGTACCCTTTATACTGTTAAAAATTACTGAGTATCCCGGCCAGGTATTGGTGGCTTACACCTGTAATCCCAGCACTTTGGGAGGCCAAGGCGGGTGGATCACCTGAGGTCAGGAGTTTGAGACCAGCCTGGCCAACATGGTGAAACCCCGTCTCTACTAAAAATACAAAAATTAGCCAAGCATGGTGGCGTGTGCCTGTAATCCCAGCTACTAGGGGGGCTGAGCCAGGAGGATTACTTCCACCTGGGTGGCAGAGATTGCAGTGAGCCGAGATCGTGCCACTGCACTCCGGCCTGGGCAACAGAGCGAGACTCCATCTCAAAAAAAAAAAAAAAAAAATTACTGAGGATCCCAAAGCATTTTTTTTTTTATTTTTAACGTTTTGGGTTTGGGGGTACATGTGAAGGTTTGTTACATAGGTAAACACATGTCATAGGGTTTTGTTGTACACATTATTTCATCACCCAGGTATTAAGCTCAGTTCCCAATAGTTACCTTTTCTGCTCCTCTCCCTCCTCCTACCCTTGCTCAGGTAGGCCCCAGCGACTATTGTTTCCTTCTTTGTGTTCATACATTCCCAAGAGTTTTAAAAATCTGTTAAACCCTTATTAATATTTATCATATTTGAAACTAAATTTTTAAAAATGTGTTTCTTAAAAAATAAAAATAGTTTTATTACACGTTACACAAATAGCATATTTTTATGAAAAACAATGCTCTTTTCCAAGGCAAAAACAAAAAATGTTTGACAAGAGCAGCATTGTGTTTACATTTTTGCAAGTCTCATTTTCTACCCTAAGACTGCTGAATTCTCATATCTGCTTCTGGTGGGACGTGTTGTTTTGGTTGAAGTGTATGAAGAAAATCCAGCCCCACATAGATAGTAATTGGGAAAGGCGGGAATATTCTAGTAGCCATTGCAGATCATTGTGGATAATTCTGCTTTGATAGCTCACCAAAATTTGAAAATGGTCATTTTTTAAAGGGTAGTTGCAATGTGGAATCTGAAATTATGTCAGTTAACTTTCCATACTCTGTTACATTAAAACCCATTGGTCTGTCTTGTACTTTCAATGGATCTTTTTTGCCTTCACACATAATTTTGTAGCATTATGCATGGTTCATTTGGAAAATCTTCATTCATTGAGTTATGTATATCTTCCAAACATTGACATATTTTATTATGCAGCATCAAAACCTATAGTCATTACTGCCACCATGGAGCTCATCAGAAATGACTTTAAGTATTGGGAAGCTGTCAAGCTTATGTTGGTGGACATAGATTTTCCAAAATTCTAATTTCTGCTTAAAAGCTAAAATTTATCATGGGCTACAAACACTGTCAGTCATTTTCCTTAGGGGACTGAGTCACTTTGCTAATTATTGGGAAAGTATGTGCCTAATCCCAAAATGTGACTAACCACTGCCTGTCTGCTAGTCATTCTTTCAGGTCAATTTCCATGACAAAAAGTGGTCAGGTGAGCCCACCACTGAAAGAGTTGTGCAGGTGTACAAGTGGAGTGCTTTTCTCCAGGCAACCGTCGTTTTTTGTTATGAAGCAGAAGTGCTTTATGCACACTTTCCTTTTCACCATACAGAATTCTTTTTTAAAAGTATCCTTGAGGGCAACAGTTTAATAAAATCAGTATGTTAAACTGCTTCATCAAACATTCGTATGTGAAAATGCAGTGTTTCGACTGTGTGTGTGTGGTGGTGAAGAGTAGCGTGAGGGCTGTCTCCGCTCTGATTCCCACTGAGACGCAGCTGTGTTGCTCACTGTTGCTTTTGCGCTATCAGTGCAAATGTCAACACGGTTGTTCCAGGAAAAACCAGGAGATTCAAAATAGTTATTCAGTACTTTAAGTATTTCCCTACCACTTGGGTGTGTGGCCAACTTTCATATAAAAGAGCTTCCGTGCTTAGTTGGTGCTAATACCAGACAACTACAAGGAATACAGTAAGTCCAGAGATTCTATTGTAAGGCAGTACAGTTTTGTTGGTGACATATTAATTTATCACATCTGCATTTAAATTAATTTTTTTTCTTTAGACTCTGAATGATTGGTCTCAAACGGATGTGGCAGTTAACTTGCACCATAACAGTATTTGAAATATTGTTGCATAAGACACAATAAGGTAAATCGTTAACATCTGTAAAGGCAAGGGAAAAATAACTTTCCTCACATTTTTTGCCTTTATTTACAGTTTAACCCACTTTCTCTGGAGCAGATTTCTCCATCTCATGAGTCAGAGAATTCTCTGATGTGTCAGTTTCATCTTTTATTTTCTTTTCTTTTTTGAGACAGAGTTTCGCTCTTGTTGCCCAGGCTGGAGTACAGTGGCGTGATCTCGGCTCACCGCAACCTCTGCCTTCCGGGTTCAAGCAATTCTCCTGCCTCAGCCTCCCGAGTAGCTGGGATTACAGGCATGCACCACCACGCCTGGCTAATTTTGTATTTTTAGTAGAGACAGGGTTCTCTCCATGTTGGTCAGGCTGGTCTCAAACTCCTGACCTCAGGTGATCCACCTGCCTCGGCCTCCCAAAGTGCTGGGATTACAGGCATGAGCCACCGCGCCGGCCAGTTTTCATCTTTTCTTGATGAAACAGCTGTAGGATGAGAAATTGAATCTTTTAATCCTCATTTTTAAAGCCAATGATCCATTCTTAAATACAAGAAAATACATTATAAATAAATGTTACTTTTCAAATAGAATATTGTAAAATTCCAAAATAACAATCTAAAATATGTATTAAAATATATAAGTAAAATATACACTGTATATGTACATAAAAATATATATCTAATAAAATTATCTAAAATAACTTAGATAAAATTTAAAAATTAGAAAAGTTTTCAAAATTAAAAAATATATATTACTACAACCCAACAAAGTGTACTTATTTCTTCTTATGCTTCCACGTAGGCCCAAGAAAAATATGAGAATTTTTTAAATAATGATTTTTTTCTTTCAACTCATCTCAGTTCTTCCCTCCCTCCCCGGAAAGGATTCTTTGGACCCCACTTTGAAAACTGTTGCATGGCCTCTGGCTACTGCTATAGTCATGACTCCAAGTTACTCCAAGCCACTGCAGAGTGGCTCTGTCTGCAGTGTTTGAAAACACTGTGAATCCACTGTGTGGTGTAATTTGCAGAGCCCGCTCAGTCTCAGATAATGAGATCCAAAGAATTCACATTTCCGAATTCAAGGTATACATGCAATGTGATTTTAAAATGATACTTACTGCTTATAAACCTGACATTTTGTTAAGAATACTGTGGTTTTTAAATCATTTTATTAATACTATTTATGTTTTCAATTTTTTTTTTTTTTTTTGAGATGGAGTCTCACTCTGTCACATAGGCTGGAGTGCAGTGGTGCGGTCTTGGCTTACTGTAGTCTCAAACTCCCAGGCTCAGGCGATCCTCCCACCTCAGCCTCCTGAGTAGCTGGGACCACAGGTGTGTGCTACCATGCCTGGCTAATTTTTTGTATTTTTGGTAGAGACGGCATTTCACCATGTTGCTTAGGCTGGTCTTGAACTCCTGGGCTCAAGGAGTCCGCCTGTCTTGGCCTCCCAAAATGTTAGTATTATAGGCATGAGTCACTGTGACAGGCCCAATTCTTTATTTAAATACTTTCAGTGAGAAATTGGAGAATTGTTACATATGTAGACCCTTCCTTGCTATACAATGCATTTTAAAAAAACAAAACTACAATACCATTATTACATCTTAAAATTGACATTGGTTCCTTATCAGCATCACGTTATCTAGTCAGGAATTAAATTATCCTGATTGTCTTAGAATTTTTCTTCCAGTTGGTTTGTTAGAATCAGAGTTCAAATAAAAAAAAAAAAAAGAATCAGAGTTCAAATCTACACATTGCCTTTGGTTTATAGGTTCTTTTAAGTCTCTTTCAATCCCTCTTTGTTTTTTGTTTTGAAATCATTTGTTGAAATAAAGGTGGTAAAGCATGTCCGCCCTCTTGAGTGTGATAAAGGGTGTGCGCCTCTGGAGCGCAGTCCTGTGGGCTTAGGTGGCTCCCTTGTCACATTCTCAGTTCTCACACAGTCAGGCCTGTTTTGTTACCTTCTGTTCTGGTTCTCTGGTCTCTTGTATGTGCGTACGGCAGTATCACTGCTTTAGTGCTGGCACCAACTGTTCAATACAAAATAAGGATCATTCTCTTTGATTTCTCTTCTTTACCAGGGTTGTTTTTAGTTTGTTTTGCTATCATTGCTTGTCTTATATTCCAAATAAACTTTGAAACCAATTTTTCTAGTTGCAGGGAAGACACCCAGTGTTGCTGGGGGAAGACTCCTATAAGTATATAGATTATTGAGAGAGCTGGCATTTTCATGATGTTAAGGCTGTCTGTCCGCCTGTTCAAGAACACATACGTTTTACCATTTGTTCAGCTTTTGTGATCTGAAGGGAGTGTTGTATATATTTTTCACACATTGGATTTACACATTTCTTGTTCCTAATGTTTTGTTGTATTTGTGTTTTGAATGTTTTCACTGTCATAAATGGATCTTCTCCTCCATCTTCAAATAGATTTTCATTATGTTGTTGCGTTTGGAAAACAAACAGGCTCAAAACCACTGTTGTTCTTACAGTTTAGAGTATTTCCATTTTTTAAATCTATAACTCTTAAAAATTAGGATACATATTTTAATTTCAGTTTATATGAAAGGTTATAATCCAGGATTTTGTGAAAGTGAGATGTAAAAAGAGAAATAGAAGATTAAGTCACTTGATATTTCGAAAAATGGTCAAAATGCAGGTTTCATGGCTAAAAAAAAAAATGGCCTTTTTTCTACCTACTCTAAACCTTCTGTCAAAATTCACCCAGTAAGTGGAGTGAGCTTCCTGAGGAGTCCGAGCGTTATGTTTGGTCCTTATGTGAGATACTGAGTAAAGGGTGCTGTGAACTTGTGGCGCGGCGCTTGATTCTTTCCTCACAGTGCCTGACACCCGCAATGGAGCACACGCTTCACGGTCCCACCGCAGATCACACCAACTGGCATTTTTACTCTCCACGGCGATTTTTCAAAATACTTACAAAGAATATTTAACTGAAATGCTCTTGCCTTTCACTGTGGCAGCTCCCTTCTTGATTTATCTAGGAATATACTTCACAGGAGAATATGGTCTCAGCCACCCCCGTGTCTAGCCTTACTCTTTCAGCAAGAGCTGACTTAAAGGGAATTTGGAGGTGAATACTCCTGGTCCTCTGTGAAACCCCAAAAGCTGTTTGAGAAATCACTGGCCAGGCGACGTGCTCAGAGAACAGCTACTCCTGCTCCAGCACAGTGCTCAGGGACGCTGAGGGCAGCGGCTCCCCAAGCAGGCCCACACTCCCTTGCTTGTAATTTTGCTTGTGATAGCACGTTCTCCCTCAACAACTCATAAAATTTATTTGGTTTGGAAAGTTATGTCTGCTAATCCATAAGGGACAGACTGTCCAGAAGTGCTGGGTGGTCTTCAGTGTGTCCAAATCCTGTGGCTTCAGCTCAGCAAGTTCCCCAAGCAGTGGCGTAAGAGCTGGAGCCTCTCCATGGACACTTTCCCGTAGACGGAACATCCCAGCCACATGTTGACACAGCGAGGCTGATCCAATCAATCAGTGCAAATTACCAGCCGCGCCCAGCACCCCCTCCCCAGATATGCTGCGTGGTCATTTGGAAACCACACGCTTTCTTTGACCAATGCACCCTACCCCATGTTTAGCCTTCCAACAACGATTTGCTTACCACAGTACACCAGTGGAATTTCATCTGTTTGACAACTGGCTGGTGTCTTTGGCCTTGGCTTCCAAATGCAGTCAGATATTTTCAGCAATGGGCTGCCTGTCTTTTAAACAGCAGATGCTTGCCCCTCTTTATGGTTTAGATAACCTAGAGGAACTTTTAAATTTCTTGGCCTAAATGTCAACTTCTCATGTCTGTCCCTGGGGCTGCCATCATAGGCACCTGCAGGCTACAGATTGCATAAAACCTTCCTGGGCAGGCTGCTGAGGTCCTTTTGTAAGTCTGGAGTATAAGTAATTCAGCATGACATGTCCTCTGAGGTCATCTGAATCCACTGCTTCAAAAATACTGAGAAGCTTGAAGACTGGATGGAGAATTTGTTCTATATGCCTGAATGAATGAGACAGTGAACAAGTGAAAAAAAGAATGAAGGCATGACGGTGATCTCGTGATATAATAAGAAATGTGCTTTTGGTCTTCATCCAGGCTCCTAAAACCCTTGGAATTTCATGAGTGATGAGGTGAGAAGAACATCTGTTATTATTCATAAGTCCCTTTTCACTACACCTGAGTGTAGGCTAATGAAGTGACTCCTGGTGGGCCCCCAGATAGCCTCAGGAGGGGGGCTGGTAGCCAGAGGAACCAACCACACCTGACCCCCAGAGTTCGACCTGATCACTACTGGCCAGCGATTTAATCAGTCGTGCTTACAATGTGAGACCTCCATAAAAAACCTAAACTGTGGAGTTCAAATAGCTTCCAGGTTGGTGGTCACGTCCAGGTGCTGGGAAGGTGACGTGCCTGGAGAGGGCCCGGAAGCTATGAACCTTCCCCCACGCCTGGCCCTACGCATCTCTTCCATGTGGCTGTTCCTGAGTTGTATCTTTCAGAATAAATTGGTAATGGCAAGTAAAGTGTCTTCCTGAGTTCTGTGAGCCATTCTAGCAAATTATTAAACCTGAGGAGAGGATCATTGGAACCTCTGATTTTATAGCTAGTTGGTCAGAAGAATGAGAGGCCCAGACCTGTGATTGGCATCTGAAGTGGGGGCAGTCTTGTGGGACTGAGCCCTTAACCTGTGGGGTGTGTGCTAACGCCAGGTGGTGTCAGAATTGAATCACTGGACACTCAGTTGGTGTCTAGAGAGTTGGGAGCATTGGTTTGTGTGGAGGAAGAAAATCCACGCAGTGAGTGTGAGAAGCACTCTGTGAGTAAAAACAGCTCCTAGTAGTGGGAGTGACTGACATACCAGTCTCTGACCACTCTAACACTCGCAGCTCAGGGGTGGCTCTGAGTGTTAAATAGGGTGGCCATATGATTTAAATTCTAGACCATGCCACTTCTGAGAGTTAAAAGAGATCCCTTTTATAAGTACAGTGGGATAACAGAAATAAACTTACAAACTAGGACAAATACTTACACTAAGATTTAAATGGGTTGAATGACTGTAATATTCTTAGCACAGTGCCTGGTATCCACAGTAAATACCCCGTAACCATTGGCGTCTACAGCCACTCCACCCTAAATGTGCCCAGTCTTACCTGATCTCAGAAGCTGAGGGGGGTTGGGCCTGGGGAGTAGCAGGTGCTATAGGCTTTAAAAAATAAAAAGTCAGGCACAGTGGCACACACCTGTAATCCCAGCTACTCAGGAGGCCCAAGCAGGAGAATCACTTTGAGGCCAGGAGTTCAAGTCCAGCCTGGGCAATGTAGCAAGACCCTGTCTCTGAAAAATAAAAATAACTGTTAGTGGCCAGGCACGGTGGCTCACACCTGTAATCGCAGCACTTTGGAAGGCTGAGGTGGGTGGATCACCTGAGGTCAGGAATTTAAGACCAACCTGGCCAACATGGTAAAATCCCATCTCTACTAAAAATACAAAAATTAGCCAGGTGTGGTGGCGGGTGCCTGTAGTCCCAGCTACTCAGGAGGCTGAGGCAGGAGAATTGCTTGAAGCCGGGAGGCAGAGGTTGCAGTGAGCCGAGATCGTGCCGTTGCACTCCAGCCTGGGTGACAAGAGCAAAACTCTGTCTCAAAAAAAAAAAAAACCTGTTAGCATATTACTGTTACCATTATTGACTCTAGTAATTGTATTATTTTTGACAATGTGTAGTATTAGGTTTTTGCAAACTCATATTTTTCCCCCTAACAAAAGAATCGCTGAACTAAAACCAGATGTAAGCTTAATTCCCATTGCTGAAAGAGCTAATATGGCTTCCAACAATGCTTAATAAGAAAACAATTCATTGTCTATCAGAAGAACCTAGTTTATGCTTCTTGACTAATTTATGTATTTATTTAGTTTACTCATCTGTTATGCTCTTGCATATCAAGTTACCCCAAAAAGGAGCCTAACTAGAATTACTCTTGAGGAGCCACAGATTCTTTTGAATACCCTCAGCATCGCTCTAGCCATTTTACAAATCAGGAAAATGAGACCTCTGGAAATGAAAACGTAAATTACAAGAAAGGGCCGACCTACAATCAAGATACTGGGTTTATGTTTTTTTCAACTTAGATCTAAGAAAAATCCAGATTTAAATGTTGTCAAATCATATAGGTGAGTGTTTAAACAAAGAAAAGTCAGCATAATACCAAGGACAGAAAGGTGGCAAAGAATTAGCAGTAACTAAAACTCCCATTTCTATTAATATTGTTTATCCATGATTGAAACTGAGAGACTTCCTCACACCTTTTTTTTGAGACAGGGTCTCACTCTGTCACCCAGGCTAGGGTGCAGTGGTACAGTCATGGCTCACTGTAACCTCAACCTCCCAGGCTCAGGTGATTCTTTCACCTCAGCCTCCTGAGTGACTGGGACTACAGGCATGTGCCACCATGCCTTGCTAATTATTTTGTATTTCTGGTAGAGACTGGGTTTTGCCATGTTGCCCAGGCTGGTCTTGAACTCCTGGACTCAAGCAAACCACCCTCCTCGACCTCCCAAAGTGCTGAGACTACAGGCCTGAGACACTGTGCCCGGCCACATCCTGTTTTTTTAACCTTAATAAGATACGGTCAGAGGCCGGGCGCAGTGGCTCATGCCTGTAATCCCAGCACTTTGGGAGGCTGAGGTGGGCAGATCACGAGGTCAGGAGATCGAGACCATCCTGGCTAACACGGTGAAACCCGGTCTCTACTAAAAACATTAAAAAAGTTAGCTGGGCGAAGTGGCAGGCGCCTGTAGTCCTAGCTACTCAGGAGGCTGAGGCAGGAGAATGGCGTGAACCTGGGAGGCAGAGCTTGCAGTGAGCCGAGATCACGCCACTGCACTCCAGCCTGGGCAACAGAGCAAGACTCCGTCTCAAAAAAAAAAAAAAAAAAAAACAGTCACAAATTTAGTCACAGAAAACTTTACTTTTCTAATAAAAATCTGCTGATATTGATGTGTAATTGCCAGACATTCTGGTGTGTTTGGGTTTGGACATTTCTTCTGCTTGTTGGTGGCTGCCTTTTGAGAAGTGAGCTGCTCTGCACATGCAGATGATGATGATGGCAACTTTTGTCTGAATTATGATGCATTGCTTAGATCAGGCTGTCACCTAAATACAACTTTAGGATCAAACAGTGTTCTTTTCAGTTCCTTGGAATTAAGCAATTCCCCACAACAGTTAAATCCAAGTTTTGTGAGTTTCTCTGGCAACCCAAACAGCCTTGATCTCTTTCTGGTTTGAAAAGGTGGACTGTTGCCAGTGCACCTTTGTCTTGGCTGAGGAAGCCCCGGCCTCCCCTCTACCGCTCAGACAGCTTTAGAACACAACCTCTCAGATGGGCCTCCCTCATCAAGAACCTTTCTTGTGAATTTAATTCTGCATTCTGGTTTTGTTTTGTTTTGTTTTGTTGTAGCTATAAAAATATTTGGAGCCAAAATTATTTAGTAAGCAGTTGGACCAATTTCTTTACCTGCTACCTCTTTTTGTAAAGGATGGGAAAACACAACTGCCTCACTAAACTGAGTATTTGGGGGAAACAAAGTAGAGTTTTCTAAATGTCAAGGAGGCATCTTTTGGAAGAGTCTGTTGGACAGGGGAGAGCGTCCTGTCCAGGCCTCCCTGCCTCATGGCAGACGCTGTCACTGTAAATCAGATTTCTAGGTGGAGCCCTGACTGGAAGTCTACTGCTCATTATTTTAAAGGAGAAAATAGTAATGTATTACACATAAATTCTAAATGTCCGCCCTATTTCCTAAAACATAACTACGATACAGAAAACTCTCCCAATTATTAGGTAGGGATTTGGGGGAGTCAAGTTTTTATCTTACTCTGTTTTCTTGAATTCATGATTTTGGTCAATTCCAGGCAGGATGGATGGAACCAGTATAGAGAAGAAAAAGGACAACCTTAGCGTTTCTGTCACTAACACATTGAATAGAATGAAATTTTTTAGTCTCCCTAAAAACATTTTTTTCTTTTTTACTTTATTGGCCCTTTAAATTTTCCACAGAATGAATGAATATATATATATATTCATTTTATCAGGTCAAACAATACAGCACAAGGCATATACAGAAAATGTTCATTACCTCCTCCTTCTCACCCTGCAGTAATTCTGGTAGCCATACCTTATGCTTGTTAAACATAAAGTCCATATAAAGCCATTGTCTGCTCATTGTCAAAACAAAAGCAGCATTACACCATAGCCACATCACTCCAGAACCTGCTTTTTAACCAGCATGTCTTAAATACCCCTCTCAGGACATGGATCCAGCTCATTTGAAATAGGGGCATACCCCGTGGCATGAAGCCCACACTCTGTTCCGCCGTCCCCGTGGGTGCACACTGCAGTGTTTATAGTTTTGTCCTTATCATATTTAAGGATTGCAGTAAATATCCTTAAACTGATGTTTCTATTTCTGCCAGGGAAATTCACAGCAGTACGATGATTAACACAGAGGGGTGTGTGTCTTGCATTTTCTTCAGTGGCACCACATGACTGGCCACGTGAAGCCAGTGCCTGCCTGCCTGTGAGGAGGCGCACCCTCTGCCTACCCCAGCACTGGGTGTTGTCACTCTTCTCAGCGCCTACACGGAGTGGGTGAAACTGAGACCGCGTCGGTGCGTTTCCCTTCCTTTACTGTTAATTAGATGGGAGAGCTGCACATTTTTTTTTTTTTTTTTTTTTTTTTTTGAGACAGAGTCTCGCTCTGTCGCCCAGGCTGGAGTGCAGTGGCGCAGTCTCGGCTCACTGCAAGACCCGCCTCTCAGGTTCACGCCATTCTCCTGCCTCAGCCTCTCCGAGTAGCTGGGACTACAGGCACCCACCACCACGCCCGGCTAATTTTTTGAATTTTTAGTAGAGACGGGGTTTCACTGTGGTCTCGATCTCTTGACCTCGTGATCCGCCCGCCTTGGCCTCCCAAAGTGCTGGAATTAGAGAGCTGCACATTTTTATAGGCCATTTGCAGTTCTTTTTCTGTGATTTGCTTGTTTATTTAAAGCCAGCCTGGTTCAGAGCACCATGTAGAATGCAAATATGTTGGCTCGGCCAAATTCTGTTAGGCAACATATCAAGATGATACTGCTTCGGCGATTCCTTCATTCAGGAGTGATTACAAAGAGTTAAGTTACTGAGGTTTTAGAGCAAAATCTATCCAAATATTAAACACGGGTCCATAAACGTAATCACTCACAGCAATTAGTAGGGTGTGCTCTGAATCAAGGCTCTAATAAAAAGACAGCTATTAACACACATCGTTTTCAAACTAGAGTGGGCGCATCACGCGCTTTACTGACTGGAGTGTGACTCGTGTGCTTGCGTGACTATGCTAAACAGAATAGGTCGGTTCTGCATTGGTTCATGTGAATTTGCTGCTGCTCCTGGCGGCCTGGCCCGAGTGCTGCAGCAGCTTCCCCACCACCACCTGGCGGGATGAATGACAAACACCATGCCATGGCTCTCGGCCAGGATGTGGTGCTGGCAGAAGACCTCTCATTGCAGTGAAACGCCTTTCCAATGATGTACAGATTCATGTTATATGGATCCTGAGAAAAGATAAGGCATGAGGAAAGCTGGTCAAAGCCAGCACTGCTGCTTGAGAAGGGAGGAGCCACTGAGAGGTGAACTCTCCTATTCAGAGCTTCCTGGCTCCATGAGAAGCTATGAGCACCCTCTCCACACCCAGGGGTGTTCTGCTTCCCCATGATTACTGGACAGGAACCCCTCCCCAGGGCTCCATTGATGCGGCTAGAATTGGCTGACCACCTGGATGGAAAAGCCTTTCCTCTTCACAAGGGGCATAAGCACAGGCACGGCGTCTGGCCCACCCAGTAAAGCTGCCCGCTGTTCTGCTGAGCCCAGGCCCGGCTTCTTGCACCCCTCCTCAGAGCCAACGTGGTCCTGTACTCACTCCAACCTCAGCCGCCCTGCTGCGAGTCCTGGTCCTCTCTGATTTCGGCTGCCTCTTCTGTGCGGGGAGGGGATAATTTTGTACCTGTTTTGTAGGGCTGTTATGAGGATTCAAGTGCAAGCGAAACAGCATCATTCCAGCCACTGCTCTTCAGCCTCTCCCACTCCTCTGCGCCTTGCCCGTTGGCAGCCTTTCAGGAGCACACTAGGCCCCCCCTCTGGGCCGCCATCTGGGATCGCTCCCGTCACTGCCAGTCCTCTGAAGTCCTGTCTGCAGTCCTGGCTTCACCTCTACTCCTCTTCTCTGTCTGCCATGCGCTGCCGTCCAGGGCCTGCCTGGCACACTCAGGGTTCATTCACCCCTCTGTAGCACTGCTCAGAGGCACACTTCCTGCCCAAGGCCTGTGTCTTCTCGTGCTGTGGTGACAGGGTCCTCTGCTTCTGCGCCTCCTACCGTCTGCAGCTGCTCCTCCTCCCCTGCCTGCCTCCGCACTCAGAGCTTCCTCCCTTGGGGTTCTGACACCCAAATGTGTACCTTCAGCCCATTCCTCTCCCAGAGCTTCCACCTTGGATATTCAAGGACCTATTGAATATCTCTGCTTGGTTGTGCCTCAAGACACTCCAAATCCACACACCTCAAACTGAAACTCTTAGTAAATCCTCCAGAAATCATTTCTTCCCTTCTTTTCATCTGAGTAAATGGCATGTCCAGTATTGAGGGGGTGTGGCACCATGGCAGGGCTTTGCCAGGTGTGGGAGGTGGGGAGATGAGGAATGAGGCCTGCCCATGGGTACTGGACAAATTGAAGCTCAGGGTGTGAACGTGAGATCAGAAGGCTCTGAGGTGAATGTGCCCTCCCTCCCTTCCCCTTGCCTTCTGCCAGCTCCTCCGCAGTCTCCCCGGGTCTTCAGCATCTTCCCTGCTGCTCTTGCCCCAGGGTCAACCCTGGACAAGGTCTGCAGGAGCTATACCAAGCAAGCAGAAAAAGTGAAACCTCTAGGAACTGCTCCCCATGTCCCCTGCTCTGTCCCTTCCTGTCCCTGGACTCAGTTGCTGGGCTTCACACCAGCTCTGCAGAGAAGTGGCCCAAAAGTCATGGTGAAGGGACAGGCCTTGAAGGGGTTGTTGGGTCAGGGGGGGCTTATGCCCCCACTTTAGTTTTCCTTATTAATAGCAGTAGCCTCTGTGGCAGCCAGAGAGTGGGAGGGGGTGACAGTGACTACTGGAAAGTCAGGCCTTGGGACACACATGCTGCCCTCTTTTCCCCACCTCAAGATTTGTGTACATGTGGCTTCATTTCTATTTGCTTGTTTTTCTTGGGGCAAGACAGGAGGGAGATTAATGAATAAAGACATCAAGTTTGAAAAGCACCCACTGGGAAGCACCCATTGTCTGGGATGTGCAGCTAAAGGGCAGGTGGCTCTTGGGGACAGCTCTACTGTATCCCAGAGCCAGCAGTCGGGGCTCAAAGTCAGACACGTGCCCCTCATGCTCCCTCCAGGGAGGGCAAGTGGAGCCCTAATTCACTGACACAAGAGGACCTTAATATATTTTACTTTATAAACAAATGTAGCTACACAAAATGGTTGTGTCTGGGGAGTACTGGGGCTCAGGCCTGTAATCCAAACATTTTGGGAGGCCAAGGCAGGAAGATTGTTTGAGGCCAGGAGTTCAAGACCAAACTGGGCAAAATAGCAAGACCCCCATCTTTGCAAGAAAAAAAATAGCCAGATGTGGTGACGTGCACCTGTAGTCCCAGCTACTGGGGAGACTGATGCAGGAGGATCACTTGAGCCTAGGAGTTTGAGGTTACAGGGAACTTTGATCACACCATTGCACTCTAGCCTGGGTGAGAGAGCATGACTTTGCATCTTTTTTTTTTTTTTAAAGGAATCTTTGATCCCCAGTCCTGCTAACCTATCCAGTATCATACTTAAGGTCCAGTGCATCAACTAGGCCATAACCACCATATATGAAATTGGATTTTTTTCTTTTGAGACAGGGTCTTGCTCTTTACCCGGGTTGGAGTGCAGTGATGTGAACACAGCTCACTACAGCCTCAGCCTTCTGGGCTCTAGCGGTCCTCCTGCCTCAGCCTCTCAAGTAGCTGGGATTACAGGTGTGCTATCACCATGCCAGGCTAATTTTAAAAAATGAAATTTTTTTTTTGTAGAGGCAGGGCCTCACTATTTGACCAGGCTGGTCTTGAACTCCTGGGCTCAAGTGATCCTTCCACCTCAAAGTGTTGGGATTATAGGTGTGAGCCACTGCATCTGGCCTTGAAATTGTTAGAAATATTTTCAACTTTCAAGCAACCGATTATAATTACAGTTATTGAATATTTATGTGCCAAGCACTGTGCTAATCACTGTACGTGTGTTGTTGCATTACAAGAACACTGTGAAGGAGATAGGCCCATTTTACAGATGAATAAACTGAGGTTAACTTCTCTGAGATCATACAGTTAGTAGGCAGTGGTGCTAGGACTGAAACCCAGGTCCGTGTCCCTATTGTGAGGCATGATTACACATGTTTGAACATGCCTATTTCTTCAGTTAGGGACTGGGCATCACAAGGCCTTTTCCATCCCGTTTTTTATCGCTCCCTCTTTCTTCCACCACTAGGCATTTGCTTATTCTTTTTGAAAGCAATTTTTTTCCTGAGCATTTCTGATTTCTTAAGGTGAGTTGAAGTGGAAGCATATTCACATTATTTTGCAAATAAGCACTTGGTAAATATTCACTGATTCTATAAATTATTAGCCACTGCTGTGACCATGATGAGAAGTCTCACAAATTGGATTAGTGATTGCATTTTGAACTTTTTTAAATCTTCTTTTTTCAGTGAGCCATTTCTATTTAAAATTTTGTTTATTTCTTTCTGAAAGGAAGAAGATTTCTCTCCCCATGTCGGCTGTAGTCTGCCTCTGGCTTCGGCACCTTCCCAGCCTTGAAAAAGCAATGCTGCGTCTTTTTGAAAAGCTAATCTCCAGTGAGAGAAATTGTCTGAGAAGGATCGAATGCTTTATAAAAGATTCATCGCTGGTACGTGCTGGGTTTTGATGAAGGGAAAAATCCTTGAAGGAGATGCTGGGAATCATTTCTTTTAGTCAGAGAATGAAAGGGGGGGGATGTAAACAGAAGAGCAATTGGAACCTTTATAAATAATCATGTATTTACATTTTATTTTTGAAATCTCTAACATGGGGGCTTTTCTGCATCCTTGGAGCATGCAGGGAGAGATCTGAGGTTTACTTGATATGCTGTATATCACATGTTCACAAGAATTGACATTTGCACAACAGACTTTTTAAAAACAGTATTTCTTATTTCAGCATAGAAAATAAGTTTTGGAAATGAACTTATGGGTAAGAGAAAGAATCAATTAAAAACATTCAAAAAATAAACTTGTAGCTCTTCACTAGAGGAAAGATGAAATACTCAAGAGACACAAAACCCCAGAAAAATGGTTAAAGCAGCAGAACCAGCTAAGACTTCTGTAAGTTTTCTTTTGGTGTGAGGCCACCTGCCTTCACCCTCCACTGTGCGGTGGCACCCGGCTCCCTTCCTGCTCAGGACTGTGCAGCTGGGGACTCCAGCCCACGTGGACATCCACCTCCTGGCCCGGTGTCTGGCACCCTGGGCTCTCAGTGGCCCTCGCCACCACTGACTCGCCAGTCATCTTCCTTTGTGGGAGGCAGCTCTGTGGGATTGGAGCACATTTTGTAAGGACAGGAATAAAGACCAAGGCACCCTGAAAAAATGATTCAGAAACCTGCAGGTGCCATGGTGCCACAGCCTCTGTCTTCCAGGAGCTCCAGTGGACTCTGCCCTTTTTCCCTTTAGCTTTCGTAACCTGCAGGGATGTGGCACAGAGATTGCCTTCCACCTCTTCCTGCTTCCTGCAAGTGGAGAAAGTGAGTTCCAAGAGCCACAGTGAACAGTCCGGTCTTTAGTTGGTGGCCGGGACACTGGGAAGGAGGGAGTGTTCACCCTCACCCTTGAGCTGAGACTGAGGAAGTCCCTGAGGTTGGCTGTGCGCACTTGTCCTGAGCTCATACAACCCCTACCTCCTAGAGGCCTTCAACTTGTTTAGTTCAGTTGGGACTTCTGTGTTCTTTCTTTCTCTTTCTAGTTGGAGACTGTTTAAGGAAATCCTAATGGAATCAGTTGCCTTCCTCCTCAATCCCGTTTCTCCCCTTGTTTCATGGCCCCTTTCACCCTTCCCCTTGGCCTCCCAGAGCGATGTGCATAGGGTTGCAGGTGCTGACAGCCACGCTGCTTTCACCTGTACCTCAGGCTGCACTCACTGATCCCACCTGACTTGAAAGTTTACCACGATAGAAGAGAAAGGAAGACGTGTATATTAAGACTGAGAGAGCCCAAACAGATTTCTTAAGGATAATTACTACCTAACTTTACCATCCAAAAGAGTCGTATATTAAGGCAAGAAATCGGAATGCACCTTATTTTAAAATGGTTGCAGTACAATTCAAAATAAATCATGACTTCCAGAAGCCCTCTGACAGCCCATTCCTGGTGATTCAAGGTCATAAATTACCTTTATTGTCTGCTAAATCTATTTCTAACTTACATGTGCATACTAGGATTTCGGTTTCTCTGATCCCTTTTCAGTGGCAAAATAATAGTAACTGGGTTATGTGCTTGCTCCCAGGGTGCTTATGACATTTTCCTTAAGTCTTCTCCCTACTGAAAAATTCTAGTCCCATTGCCTTTTTTCCAGCCTTTCCTTAATCCTTGGATTCTTCTCTGAACCTTCTCCATGTCCTTTTTGCCTGTGGCCCTCATGCCTGAGCAGCACTGTGGTGAGCACGGCAGATGCAAGACAGAGAACGCAGGCCGTCCCATTGCACATAACTGTATAATGCTCAGTCTCCAGTTTGTAGTTTACAGTAATCTCCCACAAGTCACACAGCTTTGAAGTCAGTTGACTTACAAAAGCTTTTATCGGGATCATGTGTGCAGAAATTCAGAGCTTCTATTATGGCTAAAGGGAGATTCTAGAGGGTGTTATTTGGTTTAATTTATCGTGGCATTGGCAGGATGTGACCTCTCTGTGCCTCATGGTTCAAGGAGGTAATTACAATACAGACGATGGCTGGAATCCCCTGATTGGTGTGGGCTGTTCTCCTCAGCATCCTGGGCCTGCAGTGCCAGAAAGCCAGGCAGGTTGGAATAGGCCTGTGACGTGGCTAAGTGATTGCAGGGGTAACCTGAAGAGCCTGCTTCCTAATTGCATCATCTGATTCATTTATCGCAGTGCAGTATCTTGGTGCAGTGACAGGACTGTACGGAAGTATCAGAGAGATCTCTAAGACTCAGATAGCACGAGACTGCTGCGCTGTGCTCCAGAGGAAACCTGATGCCTATTACATTAGAGTTGGATTCTGAGAGTAATTAAAGTGTGATGGTCTACATAACTTGTGTTTTATATAGAGCACTGTTAATTATATTTCTCTCTCTTGGGACTATCCAGAATGAGTCCTGGAAATTCTATAGTTACCAAAATTTAACAAAAAGAAAAGATAAAAGTGTGGTACAGGTTGTACAAAGTGAAATGACCTTCCCAAATGTTCTTTGGCCTCTTGGACTCGCAGGTCTGATATTTTCCATTAAGACCATGAATAATGAGGGATTAGTCTCGTATTACCTGAGTTCCAAATGACTATGTATGTATTTAACATCTAAAATAAAAGAGAAGTTTTCAAAGCCCGTTCACTTTTGAGGCTTCCCCTTTGGCTTCCGTGTGGTGGACTGGACTGCCCTCAAGTCATGCTGTCTGCCACAGCTGGTAGCTCCTACATCAAGCGAGGTATTAGCCCTAGATTGTCATTTGCTGTACAGACTGAAACGTTTCAAAAGCAGATGGTCTTGTGTTTTCCTTGACAGCATGGGCACGGGAAGACCATAATCCATAGCTTCAGACCTGACCTTAAAAACTGATGTCACCGACAGCAGTGAAAGCCACTTGTTAATTATGCAGCCTTCTTGGTATTGTTCAGTTTCCCAAAGCTGGCCCCAAATTAGAAGCATGTTATGTTTTCCAGTTACAATTCTGTTTGTGGAGCCCAGAAAGCTATTGTTTGGATTCCACATTGGAATGAAAAGTGCCTGCAGGGTGTCAGGGTGGCACTGTGCTTGGCTGGCAAGCTGCATGCCAGGGCCGGAAGGTACCCGATTCCCATGCCCTCCCATTTGCCGGCAGAGCCTGCCCGCAGCTGGGTCCAGAGGAGCTAGCCTCACCTTCCCAGGCAGACTTGTCCCCAAAAGAAAGGAGCAGAGGAGGCACCCAGGAGGCAGAGTTGTTTCTGCTAAGATTTGATATCAGAATATGCTTCATTTTCTCTCCTACCTAAAAATCTTTATGGCTCAATTCAAAAGATTACTTTATCTAATAAGAACTTAAGACTAAAAAGCATCTAGATACCTCAGTATCCTCCTTGATATGGGATAGGTTGTGTTTTTTTCCCTCATTTTCCAGGTAGCAATTGTAGCACTTCAGAAAGAAAAAGAAACTTCCTTTACACAGACTCCCAATGTGCAGCTTCTCCTTGGTAAAATATTGTGCTGAAGAGTTCACTCCACATCCTGGGTGATATTGTCAGTTTGCTGTGCTTAAGTAGCTTTTCACTAACATGCCATGGTTTTCTTTTCCTGCTTTTTCAGTCTTTTCAGCACTTCCTTTTGAGCTCTTTAATGTGGTGCATGTAATTGAACAAGAGCTGAAGTAGATAATTTAGCAGTAGTCCAGTAGTGCTGGCTGATGTGTGGGGCTAAAAGCTGGGAGGTTCTGCGTCTTGGACTGGAGTTGCACTTTCCAGAATTAGCCTCAGGGGGGCACCAGATCCTCCAGCATCGTCTCTGTGAAGAAAGAGGCCCACGCTGCAAGTTTCCTTGCAATGGAATTGCAGTTGGAATTGCAGTTGGGGATACAGA
This sequence comes from Hylobates moloch, assembly GCF_009828535.3. Classification (NCBI taxonomy): domain Eukaryota; kingdom Metazoa; phylum Chordata; class Mammalia; order Primates; family Hylobatidae; genus Hylobates; species Hylobates moloch. The sequence goes on along the minus strand of NW_026652285.1, from coordinate 67,591,255 downwards.
CCTTGTGGCCAGAGATGAAGGGAGAGAGGAAAAAACCCAAAAACAAAGCAGGGGTGGACGTAGGGGTCATTGCCACTCAGGCTGAGCTGTGAAGCAGCAGGGAGCTGAGGAGCTTTCTTCCGGCTTGGGCTACTCGGGCTAATTGGATAGAGGCCACTGGGCAAGGCTAGAAGGACTTCAGGTGGGGGAGGGGTACATGTAACAAGTACATTTGGTACTTGTTAAGTTCTTAAGCCCAGGAATGACAGATTTATCACTAATTAAACAATAATTGCATTATGGAGTACTGAAAAAATTGTTTGTGTATAAACAACATCTGGTAAAGATTAAAAAGAAAGAATAATTTTTCTGAGCTCAAATTTGTTAAAAGGAACCTGAATGTTTTAAAACAAAATAGATCTGAAAATGTAAAAGGGATATTTAGAGTCTTATATTTAGTATTTTGAAAATAGAAAAGAAGCAAATGGCATAATAAAAACTACATATTTATAAAGGTGCCTCATTGTACATGATAGATGTGAAGGTTTTGTATAAATAGGTTTTTCTCAAGCCAAATCATTTTTCAATTCAGTAGAGGAGTTCACTGATGAAATGACTCTTATGAAGCATCTTCTTTTTAAGAAGAAAGGTATTTTGTGGTGAATATGCACATATTAACAACAAGGGCTTCCCACTGTGGAGAGAACAGTGGCTCAGAAACAGCTACACAGTGGGACGGGATTGTCTGGCTGCTGGGTAAACTGGAGGGAAGCTGCCTATCAGCTGATTCTTTAAATGACCCATTTCCTAAGTAAATATTTAAGCTACATGCAAGTACATGAAAATATCAGGAAAGAATCTATTCCAGGCTTAATGAACTTCAGCTTCTCTGTCATCTGCTATTTCCTTCTTTATTTTTAAGGTGAATATACCTATGAAAGGTGATAGATGGAAAGTACTTGATAATTTTTTCTGTTCTTTCACTGCCTTTTTATTTTTTCTAAAAGGGATTTGCTTTTGTCTGTGAATTACCTTAAATCATAGTCTAATTTCCCTTTTTGGTTTGTTTTCTGTCCCTCTCCTTTTCCCTATTCTTTCTCTCTCTCTCTCTCTCTCTCTCTCTCTCTCACACACACACACACACACACACACACAATTAGCAAATGACAGAAAAAAAGAAATGCTTCTTCCTGAGAATTCTGTTCTTCTGTGTTCTCAGGCCTCTTTCAAGTGGCAAGTGGCTTGTAATAATCATTGGTGAGTTGGTATGAAAATAACAGCTTAAGTAAACATCAAGGACCGGGCACAAGAGCCTGTGTAATTTGCACAGTTCATGGTGCAGAGTGACAAGTTGGCCTCTCCCTTGCCTCTCCTCCAAAACAGGCATTGAGACCATGGTTATTGTGTGTTGATTCCATGTTGACTTTGTCTTCCCTTGTGTTTTGAGGGATGAAGATGGGCTGTCTTTCTAGGTGGAGGGGAGATAAACAATGCAGTTCTGGGTAGCCATGAGGGGAGATCAGAGGGAAAGCTCTTGTTAGCCCAAGGGGATGCACACCTAGCAGAACAATCGGGTCTATACAAGAGGGAAGGCAGAACCCAGAGCTCTCCATCTTCGCCCCCTAGTCATCCTGGGCATTCAGTGAAAAGACTGGGGGAGATAGGGAGGGAAGGACAAGACTCATGTTATTGAAGACCTCTGCTGACGTAGCTCCCCTCGAGTTGAAATGATCTGCCCGTGGAAATCGTTAGGCCAGATGGAGAAGAGACAGCTTGAGAAGGAACAGATTTTGGTAGGATGGAGAAAAACAGATGGAAACCACAAAAGGTTTATTTTCTTTCCTCACTTTTATAGAAAAATAATGGCCCTAGTCATGGGGCTTCAGAGCCCTGGGTTGCAGCATGACCTCTGGTGTGTTACTGGAGTGCCCCCACCTTACAAATAAAACAGGATCAGAGGTTAGATGCCTGCGTCATCACTCATGAAGATGCTACAGAGATTTAGGGGGGAAGATACAGCTTCCAAAGAAGCGTGTATTAAAACCTTAATTCTGTTTGGAAGATTATCTTCCAAAATAGCTTAAGATTGCTTTTGTGATTTGATGTTGCTGGGACATATGCCTGACCTGTAGTACTCCAGTCCTCATGAGGGGACTCACTGACCCTGAAATTATGTGCTCAGAAAGTATAAAGAGTCTCATTTTAAAAGCCATCGGTGAGGGGTGCAGATGAGAAGGAGCAGTTCACAGCTGTAGGGTGGCAAGGGAGACTGTTTTTTTTTCTTTTTTTTTTTTTTTTGGTGAGGTCAGGAGATTGAGACCATCCTGGCCAACACGGTGAAACCCCATCCCTACTAAAAGTACAAAAATTAGCCGGGTGTGGTGGCACGCACCTGTAATCCCAGCTACTCGGGAGGCTGAGGCAGGAGAATCGTTTGAACCCAGGAGTCGGAGGTTGCAGTGAGCCAAGATCGCCACTGCACTCCAGCCTGGCAACAGAATGAGACCCTGTCTCAAAAAAAAAAAAAAAAAAAAAGATTGGTTTTCAAATCAAAATGCCTGCCGTTGCTGTTTCTGCAGGTTCCCCTGCCTCCTGGCCTCTTACCTGTTTTAAAAGCTAAAATGGGTTGTGGAAGCAGGCTGAGAGTAGCCAAGGGTCTGAAATATTTGGAAAGAAAGAAATCTAAGAGGAGAGTCCATCTGTATGGGGAAGAACAAGCAGATTCCACACAGCCAGCAGGCATTTAAAACATTGGATTGAGCAATTTTGCTAGAAAACAGCGCACAGAAGAGGAGCATATCTAAGCTCTCACTCTCTTCTAACAAACTGAGTTAGAGCTGTCTTCCTTGCTCCCCCAGTGGTTTTCATGGTAGCCCTAATCTACATCTGATCATAATTTTCTTTGCTGTTTGGAAATCCCTATAATTAGTATTGAATGATTCTCTACTAGCATCAAACCTATAGAATGGCTCTGGGATAGTTTGACCATTTAGAAAAAAGAAATTCAATTTTACCATTTTCAAGTTTGATCTTATTTTCTGTCAACGCATTTCCAAGCTCTTATCTGTCTGCCTGTGGGCACATAATAGTGCTGTTTGATCTTAAACACTCTTATTCAATAGGCATGTTGTTGTACAAACTTTGAAAATTGCTCTGGCAAACTTAGATGAATCACATTTCTTCAAGACATACGGTTGCTTTTCCCTTGTTTTATTTTTTCATTATGAATACACAGAAACTTTTATATTTTCCGTGCTTATATCCAGTGACCTCTTAATAACTGTTGTTATTTACAGTGAGACTGGGCAGCAGGAGATTAACTGACATGCCTAAGTTTGAAGCCACGAAATAACCTGCCTCTCCTCTCTTGAACCGTGGTCCTGCCAAATTATTTTCTTGCATAGATCATGAATTTATCTGTAAGAATTTCAAGTTGGTTACTTTTAGATAAAAATGCACATCAGTGAAGGATGAGGGAGCATAGATTATTTAAAGAATAGGACATTTTAACTTGCAAATTAGAAATCTTGAAATAATTAAAAGGAGATTATCCTGTCCTGAAGAAGTGGCAGAGCTCCTGCCTGGAGCCCGGCGGGTCCAGCAGTGCTGGCGAGTGGACGCTAGATGGCGCGGGCTCAATGTCATCGGGGAGGCCGTGAGGAGGCGCGGTGCTGCCTCAGTGTGATCCAGGGCACGGGCAGAGCCGAGCACCCCCTTTTTTCTTGCTGAGGGGGGGCCTGTGAACAGTGTTTCCCAAAGCTAGTCATATCAAATGCACTCTGACTTGAATTTACGATAGCGCCTGATCCACTAACATGTGAATGCTGCTATGAAGCAGGGGTTCCCGCCCCCGAGCCTTCCCGCCGGCACCTGCCCCTGTCAGAGCAGCGGGCTTCGCTTCCCACGGAACCAGAGCCCCATCGTGACTGCGCATGCCTGGAATTGGGTTGTCCTCTGATGATCTTAGGGGCAACCGTTTCATCCCAAAACCATCTCCCCATCCCCATCTGTGGAAACATTGCCTTCCAAGAAACCGGTCCCTGGTGCCAAAAAGGTTACGGACCCCGCTATAAAGGATCTGTTTTGGAACACAAATGGGCATTTTCATCTGGCATCATCTCATACTTTGAGCTCTGGCCAAAAAGATAGGGAACCAGGGACTGGGCCAGTGAAGCTCCCCCCAGCTCCCAGGGCTACCGGAGGCCAGCTTCTGCAGACTCAGATAATCAGAACCCATCACCGAAATATTCAAGGAGAAATTAGATACCTTTTATTCTTCTTCATGAACCCCCTGTAACTCATCTTAACGCAAGCTGTTAAGTGCACTAAGATGCGATGTGATTTAGTCCAGCGTGGTAGTGGTCACTGGTTTGCCAATAATAATTCTAAATTATTATGTACCCATTACCGAATAAACAGGCTGCAGGCACGGGCCTGACCTCGAGGCACATCTAGCCATTTGAGGAGGTCACACAGGCACACTTCAGTAGAACTGGCAGTACAGGCAGGCTCCACGGCATGCGGGCAGAGGGATGTTTAAAGTTTCTCTTAATACTCATTGATTCTGAATTATGGATCGCCTGAGCTTTTATAGAAAATGTGGGACATACAGGAGTATACAGAGGAATAAGCTGCCTGTAACCCCTGCCCAGGGAGACCACCGTCTGCACTAGTATGTGGGGCGTTTTCAGTACAGCAGTGGTTCTTTTTTCTAACCAAAAGGAGTATGCCAGTTTTCTGGACATCAGCAGTTCCCAATAACTCCTTTGGCTGATAATAGCAAGTTTCTGAGAAAGTGCTTGCGATATTTCACATTCTCGTGGTCTTCTCCTTTTACAGCCTCAAGCAGCCTGCCACCCTGCCATATTCCGGGTTGTTGATGAGATGTTCAGGTAAATGTTACACAGTTTCTTCTAGTAATTGATGTAAAAAAGGTTCCATCTCCAAACATGAATCAGAAAATGTTGTGGTAGTCTCTGGCTGTACTACGGGGAAATGAAAGTTTCTGATTCCCTCCTATTCCTCTGAGCTTTTTGGTAATTAGAGGTAAAAACTCAAAAATCAGTGTAAATTTAAAGGCCAGTGCCTAAGAATTAAGATAACTTTATTTTCTTTAGCCTTTAAAGATTATAATAATAGAAACACAGAATTAAGTTAGATATTAATGTCATGAAATATTCACGTAGGATTTTTCTCAGCTTAGAATAAAGGGTAGCAATATACTCCCTTCACCACATGAGGGCTGACCAATATTTTTAAAAGACTTTAAAGCTAAAGAAAGCCAAAAAAAAAAAGTCATTCTTAACAGAGCTCTTCTGAAAGGCAAAATACACCATGCATGTTCTCTTACAACACATTACACTTTTATTTTGAAAATACGAGTACTTCTTGGGAAATGCATTAGATTTACAGACGGCAAGAGACAGCCATGAAGCTGAGCTGTGGCTGGCAGTTAGTGGGAGTTTTAAACATGGAGTACTAAGACTGGACGCCCCTGGGGAGCTTGTCACCTGGGAGTGTCCCAGTCCCTCTTCCGGGGGAGCCCATATCAGCTCTCTTTCTAGCCCCTCCCACCTAACACACAGCAGCAGAGGCTGCAGGACAGACTGCAGACTTTGGGGAAAGGAATTTTTACTGTACCAATAATTCATCAGTAGTCAGAATAGTGTTTGGGGTTTAAAGCTAGCAAAATTTGAGAGTTTTTTGTTTGTTTTATTTTGGTTTTTTTTTTTTTTGCTTAAACAAACATAAAGAAAAATTAATTGTATGAAAATGCATGGAAATGAAACCAGGTACACACAGATTATTTTCCTACTTTGCTGGGTGGATGGACCAATCCATTTTACCCTTTGAGCAGCTTTGTCTCCACTTGTGAAAGCAAAATGTTGATGTTGCATGTCCAGGCATACAATACAAAAATATTTGTACAGAGTATGCAAGCCTGTGTGGAAGGGATTTGCATTGCTTAATAATTTAAGAACCAAGAAAGAGAGCTCTGCACATTGCAATTTTAAAGAAAAGATAACAGGGAGCAACAGATTTATCCTGTTTTCACACAAGGACTGACATCTGATGAGATACTGCTGAAGCTTGTGGCACAAAAAAAGTGTTTCTACTCTTCCTTATACAGTGCAGGTTTTCATGTTTGCCGGATTACTCGTTAAACGTGTTCTGATCTGACTTTGCATTGTTTAGGTGTGCTCTCCTGGAAACCGATGGGGCCCCGGAAATCATAGCCACTATTCAGGTGTTTACCCAGTGCTTTGTAGAAGCTCTGGAGAAAGAAAGCAAGCAGGTTTGTTCTATCACATATATAACTCATTCATCCCAGAGAGTAAGAGGCTGTTGAGAGTATTTTGGACAAGAGCACTTTATTTTCAGTAATTTTGATGGACTGTTTTGCTTACAAAGAAAGGTTCCTAATCAGTGCCCCAACAAAGGTTAAGCCATTTTAACTTAACATAAATCAAGATCTGTCTGCCCTGTGCCCTGATACCCAGAAGCATCTGTCTACTGTTGTGTCTGAGAACTCTGTCATGCCAGCATGCATGGCCCTGGAGGACGGCTCTTCCTGGCCCTGTGTTGTGCGCTGTCTGCCGAGCGGGACACTGCCCTCTGGCTGCATCTGAGCCTCCCAGGTCAACAAGAGGCACCCTGGGGTCTGTATGGCATGTGATTAATAGGAAAGGGCACTTATTACAAAGCAGTCCTGGACATTGTTAATTATTAGCATCTTCATTCTTATCAGAGACCCAAATGTGAATTGGATTCCAGGAAAGGAGGTGGTAAAAGTGACTGGGAAAGGCTTGACTAACTAGAAGAGGAGTGAGGAAGGGCAGTGAGTGGGAGGTGTGTGTGAGTCAGTAAACCAAAGGCCAGGCCCGAACTCTGCAGAAGATTGTGCTCCAGGTCCCCAGCAGCAGAGGCTGGGCAACAGCTGCCAAGAGTCAATGACCAATTAGAGGGACCTCGTGAAACAGGAACCTTTGCTACCAGAGAGCTTTCACCTTTCAGCATGATATTTGGCCTTGATTTCTAACGGCCACAGAAGTAATGTTTATGGGACACATTGCCTGTCGAGAGTGGTGCTGGTCCGGTGCATCTCATCTGTAGAGTATGTCATGGCTCCTGTGAAGCTCTCCGCAGTTTGACTTCCGAGAGCAGAGCTACAATGCTTGGCTCCACCAGATCACACCCCCCGCCAATGTCAAATAGATCTCTCAGGTTTTAGCCAATATTTCTTTTTTTTTTTTTTTTTTTTTTGAGAGAAGGTTTCACTCTGTCACCCAGGCTGGAGTGCAGTGATGTGATCTCAGTTTACTGCAGTCTCAACCCCCCAAGCTCAGGTGATCCTCACACTTTAGCTCCCATGAGTAGCTGGGACCACAGGTGCATGCCACCACTCATGGCTACTTTTTGTATTTTTTTATTAAGTAGAATTTCCATTTTATTTTTCTTGAGAGAATAGTCCGTCTTCAGTCTTTAAGGACTCAACTCCTTACGTGGGCTTTGGTGGGGGTCGTGGGGCAGCATCCTCAGGTCTAAATTGGGGTGGGGGTGTTCAGTCCTTGTGGGCTTCACGAGATCGATTCCTGACTACTTTGCTGTGAATTGCACAACTCAGACGGTAATGTAGCTTCACATACAGCTTGGGAAGCACATAGGCATCGAAGACGCTCGCTTCAGAAATGTCTCTGACTGCTGCAGCCTCCACTATGTTTCCAATGACGAATTTCTTAATGGCCTTGTCCTTGGGCACACATTGGGCACAGTTCATGCAGCAAATAGGCTGCATGTGGCCGCGGCCCTTTTTGGCACGACCGTTGTTCCTTCTTTTTTTCGTCATATTGGAGGCATGGACTGGAGGGAGCACTAATTTTTGTATTTTTATTAGGGATGGGGTTTCACCATGTTGCCCAGGCTGTTCTCAACCTCTGGGGCTCAAGCGAGCTTCCCACCTTGGCCTCCCAAAGTGCTGGGGTTACAGGTGTGAGCCACCACACCCAGCCTGTTTCTGCTTTTTAAAGCAACAATAAATACATATTTATTTTATTTTTTGAGACAGGCTCTCACTCTGTCACCCAGGCTGGAGTGCAGTAGTATGATCATGGCTCACTGCAGCCTTTGGCTTCTTAGGCTCAAGCCATCCCCCCACCTCAGCCTCCCAAGTAGTTGGAACCACAGGTTCAAGCCACCACGCCAAGCTAATTTTTAAATTTTTTTTGTAGAGATAGTCTCTCTGTTGCTCAGGCTGGTCTCGAACAGCTGGGTTCAAGGGAACCTCCCACCTTGGCCTCCCAAGGTGCTTGGATTCCAGGCTTGAGCCACTGTGCCTGGCCAACAGTAAATATTTGTGATTTATTTTTTCCCACCCTCGCTTTCCCTGGAGAAGTAAGCTGCACTGTAGCAATATGCGCTATCCGTGGTCCCACCTGGAATTTCGGAGGTGGCTCAGCTGGAAGGCACAGCTGGCCCTCACGGTTATTTTGAGCCTAACTGTAAATGTCTCTGAGCCTCCCTTGTGCATTCTTTGTAGACCCCATTAGGAACGGGCCTCTGGGGAGTCTCACCTGTGGCCTCGCGGAGCACACCTGGGTTGGAGCAGAGGCCGCGGAGGAGTGCCACTGTGCTCTTTAGGGTTAGCTCGCGCCTGTTTTTCTTCTTAGCTTCACCCTCAGCCTCTGTGTTGGCCGTGGGCACTATGGATTGGGACTGACGTTGCAGTTGCTTTTAATTGAGACTAGTACCCTGACCAGGAATACATATCTAAGGACGTGGGACCACACACTGGGTCCTGGTGTGAGGCAGGGCAGGGATCCAAAAACAGGAATTCACCACCCTCACCTTCAGCTCAACAAAGGAAAGCAAAGTCTCTTTGCTTTGCCGATGCCTGCATAGGTATCTGTTAGTTTATTTCTCTTCCTAGAGCTGTTCCTGAGTGCCTGCCTTTCTAACTGATGGCCGTCTACATCTGTTGACCCTCTGCCTTCTTAAGTGTCCATTTTTAGCTAATCAAAACCCTTCATGTCATATTTGGTAGATGCATGACCCTCTTTTCTCTCTGTGTTTTATTCATTAATTCCTTCTTAATAAAATGAATATCTGTAAACTTGATATCTAATAATCTGAATATGTGTCTATCCACGTGCTCCTCCCTGCCTCTCTCCCTCCAGGTAACCTCTGGTTTGAATTTTATGTGCCGGGTGCAGTGGCTCACGCCTGTAATCCCAGCACTTTGGGAGATCGAGGCAGGTGGGTCACAAGGTCAGGAGATCGAGACCATTCTGGCTAACACGGTGAAACCCTGTCTCTACTAAAAATACAAAAAAATTAGCCGGGCGTGGTGGTGAGCGCCTGTAGTCCCAGCTACTCGGGAGGCTGAGGCAGGATAATGGCATGAACCCGGAAGGCGGAGCTTGCAGTGAGCCGAGATTGCGCCACTGCACTCCAGCGTGGGCGACAGAGCGAGACTCCATCTCAAAAAAAAAAAAAAAAAAAAATGAATTTTATGTTTATTATCCCTTTGCTCTTTCTGAAGGTAGTTTGATCACATACATATGACTGCCTAAACAATGTTTTGTTTAGTTTTGATTGTTTTTGCACTTTATAAAACAAACAGGAGCAGCATACTCTGTGCAATCTTTTGAGACTTGCTTTTCCACTTAGCAGAGACTCCTTGATGTTGCCATGTGTGACTGTGGGGAAGCATAGTCCATTGTGAAAACATATGGCAGTGTAGCCATCCTGCTGCTGGTAGGCACTTGAGATGCTTCCAGGTTTTGTTTTTTATTACAAACGATGTTGCTCTGGACACTCTGGGATGGATACTTAGGAGGGGAAGTGTATTCAGAATGCAAAAGTTCAGCTTTCGTAGATCCTGCCAGACTCATTTCAAAAGTGTTGATGCCCATTTGCACTTCCTGCAACAGTTTATGAGTGATCCCATAAATCCACATTCTCTCCCATCATCAGAAGCACTCACATCAGTGCTTCTTACCCTTTCCTCTTGCCCCTGTTCTGTTTGGAGGACACAGTCAGCTCCATCAATATGCCCTATCAGACAGTAGGCAGAAATTGAGATGGGTGTGACAAGCCACTTTTTCTAGCCTGCACTGTGGCTCAGTAGAGCCAGTCAGGTCAGTTTCTGGTTGCAGCCATGACAGCATCTGGTAATGAGCTAGATTAAATCTCCCACATATAAAAATGATAAACTCCAGGCAAAGTATTTTTAAAAATCTATTTGAAGGCACTACAGAGCACCTGAAAAAGTGGACAGAAACTGGAGGCCATCAGCCCTTTAAAGGGACACCACACTGAGAGGTCTCCTGCCTCCTCCCAGCTGCCCTCATGTGAGGTTGGAAGGCAGTGTGGGGCCGGGGGAGGGCCAGAACTTGGTACAATCTGATTGACTTAAGGTGCCAAAAAATAGAAATGTAATAGAAATGTAAGCTGACAAAGGAACAAAAAATTGAGGGGAAAATAGAAAACCAATGTCAAAAGATAGACCTAAACCCAAAACTACCAACAATGACATTAATTTCAGCAATTAAATGGAAGTTAAATATTCTAGTAAAAAGACAGAAACATCAGATTGAACAAAAAAATGAAGACCTGGCTGGGCACGGCGGCCCATGCCTGTAATCTCAGCACTTTGGGAGGCCAAGGTGGGAGGATTGCTTGAGTCCAGGAGTTCAAGACCAGCCTGGGCAACATAGTGAGACCCCAGTCTCTACAAAATAAATAAATAAATAAAAAATTAGCTGGGCATGGTGATGCATGCCTGTAGTCCCAGCTACTCGGGTGGTGAGGTGGGAGGATTGCTTGAGCCCAGAAGGTGGAGGCTGCAGTGAGCCATGATCACACCACTGCACTCCAGCCTGGAAGACAGGGTGAGACGCTGTCTTAAAAAAAAAAAAGATTTTAAAAGCTATTGTAATCAAGACAGTGAGGTACTGGCAAAAAGACAGCCACAGATCAGAACTGAGTCCAGATATAGACCCATACATATGTGGCCAATTGATTTTTGACAGAGATGCCAAGACAATTCAATGGGGAAAGGAACGTTTTCAACAAATGATGCTGGAATAACTGGATGTCCATATGTAGAAAAATGAACCTCAACTGTTACCTTGTAAAGCACACAACAGTTAATTTGAGAGGATCATGGGCTTCAACAGAAATGTTAGAAAGATAAAGCCCCTAGAGAGAGCATAGGAGAATATATCTGTTTGACACTGAGGTGATCTAAGATTTCTCAGAAGCACTAACCATAGGAAAAAATGGATAAATTAGACCTCATCAGAATTTAAAACTTCTAGGCTGGGGGCATAGCTCACGCCTGGAATCCTAGCACGTTGGGAGCCCCAAGGCAGGAGGATCTCTTGAGCCCAGGAGATGGAGACCAGCCTGGGCAACAAAGTAAGACCTCTTTTCTACAAAAAATACAAAGTTTCGCTGAATGTGGTGGCAGACACCTGTTGTCCTAGCTACTCGGGAGGCTGAGGTGGGAGGATCACTTGAGTCTGGGAGATCAAGGCTTCAGTAAGCTATGATCATGCCACTGCACTCCAGCTTGGGCAACAGAGTGAAACCATATCTCAAAAAATAAGAAAGGAATTTAAAATTTCTGTTCTTTGATAGATATCACTAAGAAACTGAAAAAGCAGGCCGGGCATGGTGGCTCATGCCTGTAATCCTAGCACTTTGCGAGGCTGAGGTGGGTGGATCACGAGGTCAAGAGATCGAGACCATCCTGGCCAACATGGTGAAACCCTGTCTCTACTAAAAATAAAAAAATTAGCTGGGCGTAGTGGCATGTGCCTTTAATCCCAGCTACTTGGGAGGCTCAGGCAGGAGAATTGCTTGAACCCGGGAGGTGGAGGTTGCAGGGAGCCAAGATCACACCACTGCACTCCAGCCTGGCAACAGAGCAAGACTCCATCTCAATTAAAAAAAGAAAAGAAAAGAAAAGAAAGAAGAAACTGAGAAAGCAAGCCGTTAGCTAGGAGAAAATATTTGTAATACATGTATACAATAGAGGACATGTGTCGAGAATATATGAAGATCTCTTATAACTGCCTAAGAAACCAGTTTTTTAAATGGACAAAAGACTTAAATATACACTTTCAAAAAAGATACATAAGTTGGCAGTAAGCACATGAAAATTGTTCGGCGTCATCTGCCATCAGGAAAGTGCAGAGTGAAACAGGTAGGAAAGCAAGCGTACATAGGGTTATGTTCCCAGCCACTAGAATGGATGAAATGCTGGGGAGCATGTGGAGCAACTGGAATTCACATACATTGCTGGTGGGCGTAAGATGGTACAACACCAGAAAACCATATGGCCTTACGATGTTAAACAAGCATCTGTCTGTGACCCAGCAATTCCATTCCGATGGCATACCCAGGAGAAACAGAAACACATGTCCACGAAAAGACATATGTATGCATGTTAACTACAGCTTTATTCATGACAGCCCCAAACTGGAAGCAGCCCAAATGCACATCAAGAGGAGAATGCCTAAACAGACTATGGCATATTCATACAATTCAGACTACTTTTGAGCAATAAAAACAGAATGATCTACTCGCACACAATAACATGCTTAATCTTTAAAAAAATATGTTGAGCCCAAGAAGCCAGACACAAAGGAAAACATACTTTATGTTCCCTTTACACAAAATTCAAGAATAAGCAAAACTAATCTCTCTTGTCAAAATCAAAACATTGGTTGCCAGGGTGGGGTGGAGGGAATGATTGTCAAGAATTGGAAGGGGACTTTTTGGCATAATAGAAATGTGTCTTCACTGGGGTGGTGGTCACATGGATTTGCACATTTACCAAAACCTCATATACTTAAAGCCCATGCACTCCATGCTTTATAGATTTTACCTCAATTTTTACAAAAAGCTTCTGTGCCCCTTGAGGGCGTAGATAGCTGTAGCTCTTTGGCCCTTGAAATGCGAGCACAGTTGTTTTACACTTTTGTTGTTATTTTAAAAACCATGCTGAGCCAGGCTCAGTGGCTCATGACTATAACCCCAGCACTTTGGGGGGCCGAGGCAGGTGGATCTCTTAAGGTGAGGAGTTCAAGACCAGCCTGGCCAACATGGTGAAACCCCATCTCTACTAAAAATGCAAAAATTAGCCGGGTGTGGTGGTGCGTACCTGTAATCCCGGCTACTCGGGAGGCTGAGGCAGGAGAATTATTTGGACCCGGGAGGTGGAGGTTGCAGTGAGCTGAGATTGTGCCTCTGCACTGCAGCCTGCGCAACAGAAGGAGACTCCATCTCAATTAAAAAACAAAAAACAAAAGCCGGGCACGGTGGCTCACACCTGTAATCCCCATACTTTGGGAGGCTGAGGCAGCCAGATCATCTGAGGTCAGGAGTTCAAGACCAGCCTGACCAACATGGAGAAACCCTGTCCCTACTAAACATACAAAATTAGTGGTGCTTGGTGGCGCATGCCTGTAATCCCAGCTACTTGGGAGACTGAGGGAGGAGAATCACTTGAACCTGGGAGCCAGAGGTTGCGGTGAGCTGAGATCGCGCCATTGCATTCCAGCCTGGGCAACAAGAGCAAAACTCCGTTTCAAAAAAAAAAAAATGCTGAAATACCTAACATCTCACAACTGCTTTGGCAAGTCTTTCTGAAATAGAAGATTTATTTGTATAATTGGGTTCATGTGAGGTAGAACTCATAAAGACATCAAGAGCATAACTTTATTATTTTTCTTAAGTCCCAGAAGGTGACTTTAAAAAGGTTAATTATTTTGGAAAATATGAGGTTATTGGGAGCTTATTTTTCAAAATATAAATGTTTAAGAAAGTGTTCTGACCATATTAGTACTGGTGGGTCTTTTTTGGGCAGAAGACTCGGAGTTTTGTATTTTCCTGACCCCGTTTCAATCTTAATGTTCATGCTCTTTGGATTTTCCATCCTGTGGCAGCTGCGGTTTGCACTCAAGACCTACTTTCCTTACACTTCTCCATCTCTTGCCATGGTGCTGCTGCAAGACCCTCAAGGTGAGTTAGGGTTGACTTTGCCCACATCAGAATGATTTCCTGGGAAGAGCACTGTCAAATTATGACCTCCCCATCAGGCCCTTATCTATAGCATGAGGGAGACAGAACTGGTTATTTCTAAGATCCCTTTAAGCCCCCAGGATCCCACATTCTGTGGATTTTGATATGAGAGTCTGCTTGGCTTCCCAGTTGTGATCACTTACCAAAAGAAGAAAACAAACAAACAACAACAACAAAAAAACAGTGGCCTCTGGTAGGTTTTGCTAGTCTACCTCCAGATAACACAGGCTCTGCTGGTGCCAACCAGATCCACCAGATGCCAGGAACAGGCTAAGACTTGGCTGAGTCAGAATAAAACAGTACATTCATTTGCTTTTCATTCTTTCTACTCTGTGCAGCCTTGTTGCAGAAGAAAAGATAAAATGATGGATGAAGCTGAGGAAATGCAGGGGAAGTTTCCCCTAACCAAGCTAAGGGAAGGATTTTGAGAGAGTTCAGTAAGGTGCTTCATCCACAGCCTTTCCTGATATCTTTTGCCAGCCTTCCAAAGGCTATCCAGTTGGGGAAGTGATGGTTCCAGCCTTCATTCGACTGGTGTTGATCCAGGAATGTGGCTGTAAGCTCATGCTTAGGAGACATTTCAGAAATAGAGAATAAGGGCATCCTTTCCCTCTGAGGCCTGAAACCTGACGGAAGGCAGTCCTGACATGGGCACAGGCTGCGCCAGCCAGAAAGGGGCCTTATTGGAGCATGGGAGGAGAGGAGACAGAAGGGAATGAGCCAGTCACATTTCCTTTTTATGCCATTTTGGGCCTGCCTTTTTTCTGAGACTTGAGTAAGTAGATCTGTTTGAGAAATGCAAATGATTCAAAGTTTCAGAGCATTTTACAAAAACTAAATTCCTCTTCCTGTTTCGAGAAGATGTAGGTTCTTGCCCAGGGTGCTCCCCTGACACTGTCCTCTCAGATCCTGGAGCTGGGGGTGGGATCTCTGGGTGACAGTTTTATGAAAATCCTTGGGAAAACTTTATGAACAAGACAGAAAAATGAGGAATTCACTCTCCCAGGGTTCACCTTATGCTTAAGTCAGATCAGCAAAGCCTAAAGTCAGCCAACGGGACGCTGAGTGAGCTCCAGAAAATGTACTGGAGTTGTTAGTGTCTCAGTTTGGAAATAGTACACAAACGGCGAGGTGGTGCATGGGCATGGGCCCAACCCTCTACCTTTCCGTTTGTGTAAGTTGTAGATTTATGTCCAAATATAAATAGGTGGCTTTGAGCAGAAGTACAAGAACCTCTTGTGCTGGTTCCTAGAACAGCTGTCTGTATATTACTTTGGGAAACAGTGTTATGGTCACACACTGAAGAAGTGTTTTTTAGTAGTATGATCTTCTATTCATCAGAAATTTATTTCATGCCCATTGTGAAGGCCGGGGGAGGGGTGTAAAAGATGATCGCTTACGAGCCCTGACTGTGTAGACACTACAAGTGGAGGAAATGCGAAATAAACATCTAAATAGCTAGTAAAAAGAAGGAACGAAAAATGCCTTCAAAAGGCTGTGCTCCAAGGGCCGCGGGAGTTCAGAGGAGGGAGGCACTGGCCTTGTGGAGTAGCAGCAGTTCGTCCATCACTCGCCTTATCTTCCTTGTGTGTTCGATTATAGCATCTATCACTATGTGAAAACTTCTGCAGATGCTGCATAGAACTGCAGATATGTGCTGCTTAGCTGTATTTAAAACCACAGGATGATTGTGAAACCAGAGCAGCTCACTCAAGAAAAGACATTTGTTTGCATAATGCTCACTTATTTTCTTTCCTGGCCTTTTTTTCTGCTGTAAACCTGAAATCATATTATGAATTCATCACAGCCCTAGGAAAGCAGTCAGGCAGTCTATTCCTAATTCCTTGTTGGCTGCTTGACTACAGTCTCCATCTATTTTGAAATCAACACATTAGTGATGGAGGAGTGCGTAGGTAGAAAAGAAGAAACCTAGGGCATCCGCAACCCGGCATTTCCCAGTCTCAGCGGGGGCTGCTTATGCGATCTAGCTACTTCCATGTACCTGAATTCAAAATTACTTGAGGCCAAGCGTGGTGATTAATGCCTGTAATTCCAGCACTTTGGAAGGCCAAGGGGGGAGGATCACTTGAGCCCAGGAATTTGAGACAAGTCTGAGAAACATAGTGAAACCTCATCTCTACAAAAAAATTTTAAAAATAGCCGGGCGTGGTGGTGCACCCCTGTAGTCCCAGCTACTGGGGAGGCTGAGGTAGGAGGATCGCTTGAGCCCAGGAGGTTGGGGCTGCAGTGAACCAGGATCGTACCACTGCACTCCAGCCTCTGACAAAGCAAGATCGTGTCTTAAAACCCCACAAAACTAAATAAAAAGATTAGATTCTTTGAGGTTCAGCTCTGTGTGACATGGACAGATCTTACTTCCCCAGGCTTAAGAGATAGGTACTGGCTGGGAAAAGCATGAGAACAGTATTAGGTTCCATGAACCAGAAGTAAAGGGCATCTCCCAAAGAAAGACTCCTCAGGTCGTCCCTGCAGGTGGTTCCTCATGGGCTTGACATTTCCTCAGTTGCCCTCTGACGTGTCTCTCTCCACCTGCAGATATCCCTCGGGGACACTGGCTCCAGACACTGAAGCATATTTCTGAACTGCTCAGAGAAGCAGTTGAAGACCAGACTCATGGGTGAGCAAACACTGACCACTCCTAAATCTACTTCACACACGGTTTCCCTAGATCCTCATCTGCCCTTTGAGCAGGGCTGACAGAGGAAGGCATTACTGGTCTGGGACCATCACCAAACAGGTGAGCACCATGGTGAAGTGAGAAGTGGAGGAAGCGCATGGCTGCACGGATGGCTTGGAGCAGGTCAGGATGAATAGGCATGCGCATGTATGCGTGTGTCAATACCTGTATCGAAACGTTTCTACATAACGTCTGGTTTTAGATTTTGAAATATACAGGCATAACAATAAAAAGAAGAGGCCCTGGAAAAAGCAGCGCCCACCTGCTGGGAACCCCTCCCTGGCCGCGCAGAAGGGAAAGGGCACTTGTTTGGGTCCTGTGGTCTTCTCTCTACCTCTCTAGGGAAGGAGATTTGAAACTCCTGCACAGTAGGGTAGAATGTTAAATGTTTGCGTTTCCTTCTCTCTAATGAATATCTCTAAAATGAGAAAATCTATTCTAACAAATTCTGGTATTTTTTTTTTTGGTTTTTTTTGTTTGTTTGTTTGTTTTGTTTTTTTAATTTTTAGAGTTAAGGTCTTGCTCTGTCTCCCAGGCTGGAGTGCAGTGGAATGATCACATCTCACTGTAGCCTCAAATTCCTGGGCTTAGGTGATCCTCCCACTCAGACTCCTGAGTAGCTGGGACTGCAGGTGTGTACCACCACACCTAGCTAATGTTTAAATTTTTTTGTGGCCGGGCGCGGTGGCTCACACCTGTAATCCTAGCACTTAGGGAGGCTGAGGCAGGCGGATCACAAGGTCAGGAGATCGAGACCATCCTGGCTAACACGGTGAAACACCATCTCTACTAAAAATACAAAAAATTAGCCGAGCGTGGTGGCAGGCGCTTGTAGCCCCAGCTACTCGGGAGGCTGAGGCAGGAGAATGGCGTGAACCCAGGAGGCGGAGCTTGCAGTGAGCCGAGATCATGCCACTGCACTCCAGCCTGGGCGACAGAGTGAGACTCCGTCTCGGAAAAAAAAAAATTTTTTTTTGTAGAGGTTTTGCTGTATTGCCTCAAATTCGTGGGCTCAGGTAATCCTCCTGCCTTGGCCTCCCGTCGTGCTGGGATTACAGGTGTGGACCACTGTGCCCAGCCTGTTAATTTCTAACAGTAGTGTTAGGTACCCTCTTATGTGTGTGATTTTCCTGAAAGCATTCACATTTATGCCTTGCTAAATTCCTTGTATCATAACACTCTTTGGCTTCCTCTTTTAGAGTATAATTTTATTCATTGTCCCTGCTAGCCTACTAAGACTATCTTATTTGTTCCTTTTGCCACTTTACTCCTGGAATTCTCTGTAATCTCACACCGAGTCGACACAGACAATGGGTGACATGCCTGTGTCCAGCTCCGTGATTGATGGCTTGGGTGCCAGCTGCTCACTCCTTCCTCACCATGATTCTTACCGACAGAGACCGGACAAAAAAGGCCTGCAGCCAATGGAGGCTCCGGGTTTGGCCACATGAATAGCCTGCAGTGGCCAGTCGGGCCCACACACACCCTCCCTGGTTGTCCTGGTGTTACACAGAGCTGGACCTTGAAGAATCTTAACTCGGGGACAGGGAGGTAGATGTAGGTGGCATAAATAGCCCACCCTGTGATTGAGAAATGCTGTGCCGTGGGTGCCCTGGGTGTTTTTCTCCTCTCTCTACCCACCCTCTCCACCATCACTCAGAATGTGTGATGTCAAATGCGTGGAGACTGGAATAAAACAGCAACCAGAAAGGGTGCATGTGGTGCTGCAGAGCAGGACTTAGACCTCATGGGGCTCCCACCTCAATCCAGACCTTGGAGCCATGAGACACCTTTCAGGTGGCCACATGGGACTGCTTGTGCATTCAGCTACTAGTGGAAGACAGAGGTAAGGACCAGGCCGGTCTCTGATCGTGATCTAGGCATGCTGCCAACCTGGGAGCCGGGAGCATGAGGGAGCCTCACTGCTCTGTGCGTCGTCTGTCTACCCTGACATGGTGCCTGCAGGGAAGAGGCATGGCAGAGTCCCCTCCTCACTCTGATACAGCCTAACCCAGCCCACAGCCAACGTGGCCGCAAGAGCATCAGCTCTGACCATGTCCTGGGAAAGAGAGACGTGTCTCTGTTGCTCAAATGTAGAACATTTAACCACTTGTTCTCAGGGAGGACTGGGGCAGGAGGACAGCAGTGACCAGGGAGGCGAGAACAGTGCTTAGAGCTTGGGAATTCCATGGGCCAGGCAGAGGAACATGGAGGCAGATCCAACAAAGGGGCCAGGAACACTCCTGTTCCAGCCACTGCCCCAGTCCAGGAGGAGAGTTCTCATCTAATGTGATCTCAGGCCGGTCTGTTCCATCCTCTCCAAGGGAGATGTTCACCTGCTGAGACCGACACTGCACACAATTAGTGGGCCCTTATCTCAGGCAAATTCTACCCTTAAAACAAGTACTGCAACTCCCATTTGCCAGTGTGGCGAGGGGATAGCTTCGTAAACGCTTTAACTTTCTGGCATTGACGCACCCATGATGACAGCAGCTCATTAAAAATTCGTAGTTGCTGAAATATCCACCCGAACTTTGTGTCTTGTCAGAAGGGAAACAGCCCATGTTTCTGCCTGCGTCCTACCCTCCACCTTTTTCTCCGCGTCTCAGAAGGCAGGGAGGTGTGCCGCCGCATCCTGCCACGTTCCTGCTGGTCATGGCCGCAATCTTCCTTCCTCAGTGCCTGTCCTCACTGAACGTACCTGGATTAAAGATTCCGATGTCCAAAGGCCTCAGGCCTCACGGGGGTCCTGAGAGGCACTCTTTCGATGTCCTGTTATGGTGCAGAGTGGCGTTTGGACAGGCTTTCTGAGTCTAAATTGTATTCCTTGTAGGTTGCACTTCGGTGGATAAGTACAATTTAAGCCAACTGTTGGCAAACGTTAAAGTTGCTTTAAAAACCCAAAGGAAGAAGAATTCAGGTTGCCAGCTGCCATGTGTTCTGACTGTGTTCCAGGTCCCGCGGAGGTGCCTTTGAGAGCTGGTTCCTGTTCATTCACTTCGGAAGATGGGCTGAGATGGTGGCAGAGCAGTTACTGATGTCGGCAGCCGAACCCCCCGCGGCCCTGCTGTGGCTCTTGGCCTTCTACTACGGCCCCCGTGATGGAAGGCAGCAGAGAGCACAGACTATGGTGGGTAGCAGGCCCCACCGCATGTGTTTGGGGTGGGCTCTGGGGGGCCGAGAGGAGCCTGCAGAGAGAGGCTCTGTTGTGGGCTTGGCTTCCATGACACTTGAGCTCTGCCCACAGATGGCATATGTCGTGGCAACCTGCAGGCATGGTGACCTCCAGCCTTGTGGTTAGAGGCGTTCTCCTGCCCCCACCGAGGTGGCCAGAGACGAGATGCTGCCAGCCCATTCTCCTGCAAAACAAAGACCCTTCTTCCCCGAGGTCATTTGAGCTGTTATTGCTCAGCTGCCATATCTGCCCCAGGGTCATGTCCTCCAAGGCGTGCCCTGCAGAGGCAGGCTGTTCTGAGGGGTGTGCCGGCAGCAGAGCCTGGCCACAGCCAGGGCCCTGTCTCGCTCCCCAGCAGCCCGGCCGGGGCTTGCTTCCATCTTGACTGTCTCCTTTCTTGGATCAGTCAACAGATCCTCACATTACTGGCTTTGTTTACATCTCTTACTAAAGTAATCACATGATATTAACCACTTTGCTTCTGAAAAAGAAGTTGGTCATTTCCTAAATAACAGAGCAGCTAAGTATGGGACTGGATAACTGTCTGTGGCAAAGACAGTTGTTATTTTATGTGGAATATAATAATTACAGGAAGCAATGCTTTGATTAAAGGCATTGGCACCTCCCTTGCAAGCATGGATTTGCTAGGTTCCTAAAACTTCAACTGCCAGTGCTCTGTGCTGATCTTAGTAGTTAAAGAGGACAAGGCTCATTTTGTATGGAGCACTGCTCCTCTTGGCTTTGACATTTTCTGTTGTTTGAAAACACACGGACTAATAAAGATGTCTGCGTATTTTGTTTAAAGGCTTGCGTGGCATAGGAAAGAAAAATAGTTTTAGATTTTAAAAAGTTGAAATTTGGTGATAATTTATTTTGGATCAGAAATAAAGCTTTGTGAAAAAATTGTCATAACCCACATATGTATTTGAGGATTGCTGTCTGATTAAAAAGAAAGCTTTTTATTTCTTCCCCTTTAAAAGATCACGTTAAACTAATTAAGGAAAATCCTGGTTGATGTTTTTAACAGTAATAAGATGTACGGGGCACACATGGTTTTTAAAGCCCTTTTATATTCTGTCTTATTTGATTCTGTATAAGCTAAGTTGGTAGATACGTGTTCAATTCCATCACAGTCAAAAGGTTACTGACAGAGAGTCACTTTTGAAGTATAAAGAAATAAATTAAATAACACTTAATTTCTAGAAAGTTCTACATTGGCACATCTTCTCCTAGCTAACTTGGTCCTTTTTTAAGAAAAGATAAAACCCTTGCGTAGTTCTCCCTCAGGGGATGCCTAGGATTTTGGATGAGAACGTATTGGCTCAATGTGAGTGGGGCAGTGGCAGGCATCCGTTTCCCTTCCCCCCATTCTGTCACAGGTGCCCATCTGCCTGGCAGTTCAATCCAGTGCTCATGTTGGTGACTCCAGAGCCCCTTTCTCGCTGGTGCCTGCCTGAGGCATTGGTGTATGTGGCGTCCTGGGAAGGGGATTTTAGTTTAATGAATGATACGTACCTCTTGTTTTCCTGGGTTTTGTGAGCTTTAATCCCTTGATGGTCTGTTGGGGGGCTTGAGAGACAAACTGTGAACTTTGTTAGAAAGCATGATTCTTATGCGATTGAATTGAAATTAGCAGTATCTGTGCATTTGTGCATTTATTTAAAAAGGCACAGTTAAATCAGCTGGTGGCGTATCCCCGCATCGTGTGCTGGGCCTGACGTCACAGCCTCTGTGACCATCCTTGAGGTGAAGAACATGGGTGCAAAGAGCAAGCATGTCCCTGCCCAGGATGTGTCCAGCCTGTGAGAAGGCCTGTCCCACTCATGGGCAAGCCACCCTTTCCACCAGCAGCCAGAGTTCATCTCCTTTTGCCAACTGAATCAGATCACAACAAAATAAACAAAAAAAAGTCCGTTTAGATACCCTTAAGAATCAGTAAGGTACAATGATGCCTAGAGAAAAAAAGGAAAAAAAAATCAGGCAAGGGTTCATACCCTTTAACCCTGTGGTTCCACTTCTAGGAATTACCCTAGGGAATAGAGATCCATGCAAAGGCTTATGTATAAGAATATTCAGCACAGCATTGTTCATAAATACAACAATGGGAAATGGCCTAAACTTTCAATAGTAAGGCTACTGGCCAAATAAATTGTGGTATATCCTAACCATGGAATAGCATTCTGTTACATACCATGAAAAATCATGCTCTTGGACGGGTATGGTGGTTCATGCCTGTAATCCCAGCACTTTGGAAGGCCGAGGCGGCTGGATCACTTGAATCCATGAGTTTGAGACCAGCCTGGGCAACACAGACCCCTGTCTCTACAAAAAAATAAAGAAATTAGCCAGGTGTGGTAATGTGTGCCTATAGTCCCAGCTACTCAGGAGGCTGAGATGGAAGGATCGCTTGAGCCCAGGAGGCAGAGGTTGCAGTGAGTAGAGATTGCGCCACTGCATTCCAGCCTGGGTGACAGAGCAAGGCTCTGTCTCCAAAAAAAAAAAAAAAAAAGGTCTTGAAGAGCATGTTCTATAGATACAGTGAACTGAACTGCTTATAGTACATTATGGAGAGAAAAATGAAAGATAGATACAAGGCATTATGTGTAGTGAGTGGTATGGTCTCAGTGTGTAGAAAAAAAAGACAAGAAATATATAAACAGAATTATTAACAGTGAGTCTTTTTGGATGGTAGAGTTTTACATCATTTTAATGGTTTTTCTTTTTTCAAATTTTCCATAGTAAGCATATATAAGTTTTTATAATGCAGGATAAAAAATACTTTAAAAAGAAAAGAAAGCTTTTATCTTTCTCCTGAAAAACTTAGGATGTGTTTAAAGTTATTGGTGTTCAAGTGGAAGCCCATGAGCACAGACGGCCTCTGAAGGGAAAGACAGTCTGGGACAGACAGAAAGGAAGACAGACCCCATCTTAGGGATTATTGGACAAGGGCAGAAAGTCGGTTGTGGGTCAAGAGAAAAAACAGATATAAAGGCTTATCTGTTTTTTGCAAAAAACCCTGACATTTTTGCAGACCCAGTTAGATGGCAGAATGGCCTTGGGCTCCCGTAGACACCATCAGACCTGGCAGGCTGGGCCGGCTGAGGGGCAAGGTGGGGAGAGCGAGGCCTGCCCTGCTGGAGCGCTGCCGCTCCCCGTGGAAGAGCCCGATGGTGCAGTTTCTCACGGTCTTGTATTGTGGTCAGAGGAGCTCACACAACACGCCCAGTGTACTGGAGTTTATGACAGACTTCATTGAATGAGGCCTTGACTTCCAGGGAAAAAAAACGCCTCACACAAAATCCATAAAATCGGTCATGGGAATTCTCAGAATAGGCCTAAGTATTCTTTCAGAAGTGATGGAACATAGCTGTTCATGAGTTCCATGTGGCATTTGGAGCTATGGCCTTTTAGTTTTTGCTTTGTTTTCCAAGTCATGACTGGGTGTACCATTCTTGTAGCAAGCAGAAACATCTCAGCATGGGATAAGTATTTTTTATGCAAAAACAACCTGCAGACTTATAATTACCATTATTATGTGGGTTCCACAGACTTGTGACCTCTGTTTGAACATTAAACACATATAAACAGATTGTTCCAGCATGTAAAACAAATGTGTTCTTGTGTGTGCGTGCATGTGTGTATGACCGTGCTTGTGTACACATGCGTGCATGTGTGTGTGTTCCCCCCCACCCCCCGCCCTGACCCCCAGTATAGCAAGAAGCAAAGGCAAGCCTGCATTCGTATGGGAACACTGGCTCAGCGGAGGTCTGGCTGCGTGGGGCTTTAATTGATTTGTGGCTGTGATAGGCGAGTCTTCAAGGAGCCTTTTGTTCTTTTTCCCCACAATATAAAAATCTGACTACATTCTGTTGAGAACTTTTCTCTGT
The DNA here is from genome assembly GCF_009828535.3 of Hylobates moloch. Lineage (NCBI taxonomy): Eukaryota > Metazoa > Chordata > Mammalia > Primates > Hylobatidae > Hylobates > Hylobates moloch. The sequence goes on along the minus strand of NW_026652285.1, from coordinate 67,567,428 downwards.
TTCCTTTTATACAAAAAAAGGTCAATTCCTGGCATGGTGCCCTGATTGCTTGGTGAGCAAGACGAAAGAAAGTCAAGAAATTTCCATTCCGCCCATTTGGGTTTATGTGGAATCGAGTGTAAACTCGGCCGCTGCCTAGCTCCCTCTCTCAGGGGCCAGTCCTTACCCTTTTCTGGGGGTTGCTTCAAAGCAAATAAATAAATCCTAGAAGTATGTCTGTCCTGCCTCTTCCTAACCTCTCCCCTGTGAAATGCTATTTCCCAGGTCCAAGTGAAGGCCGTGCTGGGCCACCTCCTGGCGATGTCCAGAAGCAGCAGCCTCTCAGCCCAGGATCTGCAGACAGTAGCAGGACAGGACACAGACACAGACCCCAGAGCTCCTGCACAACAGCTGATCAGGCACCTTCTCCTCAACTTCCTGCTCTGGGCTCCTGGAGGCCACACGATCGCCTGGGATGTCATCACCCTGGTAAGTCTCCCTGTGGTCCAGCATCCTAGTACTCATTTCTGCTGCAGGTGAGAGGGTTAGAGGTGGGTTACCTGTCCGAGGGTCTGGCCTCTGCACAGTGTGTGTACCAGGATGCTGCCCAGCACAGATAAATGGTCAAGGAGTTTGACAGCTGGGATGGACCCCAGAGCCTGCCCTCTCCAGCACCTTTATGTCATAGAAGAGAAAACAGAGGCTCAGAGACAGGAGATGCCATCTCCTGGGCCCGTGGCCCACAGCTTGCTGCCAGAGCCTGCAGTAGAAGCCAGGTCTCCTGTCCCCCTACGTACATTTCTTTCCATCGCAGCGTGCTGCTCTCCTCCTCCTCACGGAAAGAAATAAGGCCACAATGAGAATGTGCTCGCAAAGCAACCACAATGCTATTCACTGCAACAGTGCAAAGAATTGTGTTAATCTTTAAAAAATTGGTTTATTACAAAGAAATCCTTCCGGAAGCCCACTTGACTTGAGGGGTAAAAAACGGTCCAAGTCAAAAGTGAGCACTCTTTGTGACATTAGATTTGGCAATGATTTCTTGGATATGATACCAAAGGCACAGCGATGAAAGAAAACAATAGATAAATTGGACTTTATGAAAATTAAAAGCTTTTGTGCATCAAATGATACTGTCAAGAAAGTGAAAACATAATTCACAGAATGGGAGAAAAATATTTGGAAATAATATATGTGATTAGAGTTTAGTGTTCAGAATACATAAAGAATTCTTATAACTCAACAACAAAAAGATAAACAACCCAGTTCAAAAATGGGTGAAGGACTTGAACAGACATTTCTCCAAAGAAGATGTACAAATGGCCAGTAGGCATGTGGGGAGATGCTCCCAGAAAGGGCATGAGTGGTCAGGGAAAGGCAAAGTGCAGCAAGATGCACCGCACAGCCATCAGGATGGCTGTCAGCAAGGAGAGAAAAGAAACGCCCTGACCATGCGCGGGAACCAGAACACTCATATGCTTCCCGGTCGGGACGTTAACGTCGTGCAGCTACTGTGGAGAAGAATGGGGTGGTTCCTCAAACAGCCAAACTGGGAATTACCATGTGGCAGGCGGTTCTCCTAGGTCTATACCCCAGAGAGCCGAAAGCAGGGGCTGGAGGGCCATCTGGCCCAGTGCTCAGGGCAGCACTATTCTCAGCAGCCAGCAGGCAGAGATGGCCCAAACGCCTGTAGAGGGACAAGCAATGCACTGTGTGATCTGTACCCATGAAAGAGTACTGTTCAGCCTGAAGATGGAAGGAGGTTCTGACAGTGCTGCAACATGAATGAACCTGGAAGACACTGTGCTATTGAAATAAGCCAGAAACAAGGATGTTGCATGAGTCACTTAGGTGAGGCACCTGGAAGAGTCAAGCCCAGGGAGAGGAAGTACCAGAGTTTCCCAGGGTGGAGGGTGGGGAGTCAGTGTGGGGATGATGGAAAGGGGCAGGAGACGGCCGGTGCTGATGGCTGTGCAACACTGTAAACATACCACCGAATTACAAAAATGGGTAAAACAGCACATTTTATGTATATTTTACCACAATTTAAAAAAATACTCATCTCATCTCAGAAAAAGCACCAGCATGCTGGCTCTGGGAGTTTTTAAATTTTATTTGTACTTTTGTTGACATATACATACAGAAAATACACAGCTTGATGAATTTCACAAACCAACAACACCTGTGCAGCCAGCAACCAACTCAAGAGAGGAATATTCCCAGTCCCCAGAGGCCCCTCCTGCTCCCGTCCAGGCCGGGCCTGACTGAAACGTGAATGTCCATGTGCAGACATTCACATGTCATTCATAAGTCCCCGTAACAAATGACCCACCTGCCAAGAACCAGGGCCAGGAGGTTGTCTCCATCCTGGTAGGACAGTCCTGTGGAGCGGGCCCAGGCTGTGCCTCCCAGGTGCTGGTGTCTCAGCTAAGACGGATCCCAGTCCTGAGCGCAGCCCAGGCCTGAAGACGACTGGCTGCCACATGCCAGGTGCCATCTCTTTGGGCCTGGCCCCAGCACAGTGAGAATGCTTTCGAGAATCTATTGTGTACTCTTATAAAATGCACACCTGCAACAATGCGGCCCAACCTGGAGGGCTTTATGCTGAGCAAAATAAGCCAGACGCAAGAGACAAATGCATGCTCTCACCTATGGGTGGGATCTAAAAAGTAGAACTCGCAGAAACAGTGGGAAGGTGCTTATGGGGGGCTGGGGGAGTGGCAGTGGGGAGATGGTCAGCCCTGCCCTGTGACAAGGACAATTCCAGCTCAGGCACTTCCTCCGCAACCCTGTGGCCCGTGTGAGTGGAGAAGCTGCCCAGGGCCTGAGCTTGGCTTGCTTAGCAGCGGGGGTCAGCATGGGAGTTTGGTGGCTCCAGCCCTGCCCACAGGGTATGAGAGAAAATCACCCAGAGCAAGCACCCTAGAGACACCCAGGTCTCTGTTTCGGTTATCCTGATACCACGTTTCCGTCTACTCGGAGGAAACTTTCGGTCCACATTCAAAGCAGATTGCCCTCAAGACTGGGCCCAGAGACACTGCTGGGAGTAAGAGGCCAGATGCTGCAAGGCTCAGCCTGTGTCCTGTGCTGGGCAGCCCATCCTGACACGTGGTTCAGCCCCTTCTGCTGATCCACATGGGAACCCGCAGGAGCGCGGAGGGCCCCAGTGCTTTGTCATCACATCCCCCAAGTCAGTTCCGCCACAGAGAAGACACACACAGCAGAAGCTCATTACCGGAGCAGACGCCAGTGTGGCGCTCATGCACTGACTCCGTCAGGGGTGGATGCTGGCCATCTGGGCACCCATCGTGGTGAAAGCACCTCCTGGGTGCTGTCCTTTCGGATGTTTTGAAACCATCTTTATTGACACATCAGTCTTCCTAATGAGAAGCCTTCGCTGCGGTGGCCGCATGGCATTGAGGGCCTCCGGGGAAGGATCCCTCCCACCACCCCTGCCTCTCCTGGCCTTTGTCAGTTCCTCTGCCAACAGCACCTTGGAAAGGGCCGGGTCTGCTTGGCCCACGAGCAGGTGGTGGCCAGGTGGTTGCTTTGGTGGGACGGCCTTTCCCTCTTGCAGCTTGGGTCTCTCCACCCTCAGGACCAAGCACAGCCACCTCCCGGCTGGTCCCAGGCTCTGCCCTCTGTCTTGGCATCCAGATTTGGAGAGCGGTGCCAGCTCAAGGCAAAGGCCTCTGTCTCTCTTCAGAGCCCTTGCACCCTGTTGGAGATGGCTTGAGCGAGTGGCTCCATCTGACTTAAGGACGCACTGGTCCTGCAGCCCCATCTGCCCACAGCCTGCCTCCTGTGTGGCCTCTGCTGTGAGCTCTGCACAGTGGGCTCTTCTCCAGGCACCTGGAGGTCCACTCCCTGGCTGTCCTGGAATCCTCTTCTCTGACCTTGGCCCTCCGATTTTCCCCAGAACTCCATCCACGAGGCCCTGCCCAACATCCCTACGGTTCTCTTGCCTCTCTGGCTCCTAGCCTCTCGCCAGGCACTCCTCTGCCTTGCCCCAGCCATCCACTTGCTCCCTCACTTGTGCCTGCAGGAGGCCGGCACAGAGCACGGGACTGCGTGGAGTCCACCCCTGGGGCTCCACCTCCTGTCCTGGCCTGGATTCACACTTCTCTCTCTCCTGCCTCCTGCTGCTGGGCCACAGCAACAACAGCAAAAGTTAGCAAGATTCCGAGATGCAGAATTCAATTCTGTAGTCGTTGAACTCAAAATGAATTGAACCCACTCTTGGCGCACCAGCGAAGGCCAGCAGGGAGGCAGGTTTTCCAGGTGGCTGCAGGGCTGCGAATTTTTGCATGTGACTAGAGAACTGGGAAGGGGCCCACCCGGGAGTGTTGATGTGTAAGGAAGATGCAAGGTTGGATTTGTAATGACAACTCAGCCATTCTTCAGACATGGCCAAGCCCATCAGCATGGGCATGGTCAGCCCCTGAGGAGGGGACGGTCCTCCCGCTCAGGGTCTGGGTGGTATATTAACTCTGAAAGGGGTCCACAGCAGGCTCACATTGTTTCCTTGATGAAGGACAGGCTGCATCTGCCAAAGGCCATCAGCATTATGTGCTTGTCATTTCTGAGTAAAAACCAAGTGATAGCAATACAGATGCCCAGGGACACACTGGCACGCGCCGGGGCTACATCCGGAGCCCCCGTGCTGGCTGCACTGACCCTGGCGGGCTCATTGCAGGCCGGCTGCAGGCCCTGTGTGCTGCCAGCGGGGGCCAAGGAGAGCGAACGTTATGGTCCGCCCCACGTCGTTTACTCTTAGCTCTGCGTCCCCACGCTGCCATTCACACAGTGCGCATGCGACAAGAGGCTCCCTTTAGTGGTGGTCAGGAGGTGGAAGGCCCAGTTCTGAAGGGTGTCCTGGGCTGTCGGACCGGACCTGAGGCAGTAAAACCAGAATAGTCCCGGGAAAACCAAGGCAGTTGTTCACCCTCCCAGAACGGCCCAACTCTTCCAGGGGAAGCTGACCTTGGGCTGCTCTGGCTAATTAAACATTTGCAGGTTCTGTATAAACTGACACACACTAAGTGAATATATCGGTTACTCTTTCAAAAACTTACTTAAGCCTTCTTAATACTGCTTGTGTTTAAAAAACCATCAATTCCCCACACAGCTAAATTGTAAGATTCTCACCCTTTCCTTTTTTCTTAACCGAAGTTTTTAGGAAAATACTTACTTACAGGCACCAACAAGTACGAATGCCTTTAGGCTGTGTCTCCTGCTCTCCCTCAAGAATCAGGTGTTAAAACCTTAGAGGCCTATTAAAAAGCAAGTAGGTCCGGTTGCTAGCCCAGGGATGCCAGGGGCTGTTTCTGTGAAAACAGGTGGTATTTTCCAATTCTCATATTCGTGTGAGCCTTTTTCAGAAAGTCAAGCCACAGCATGCTTATTTGCCTTTGTTCCCCACAGCCGATCATCCCACAACTTGTGACTGGCATTCCGAGAAGCACTTCTGATTGCAAGCAGCACTTGTTTGTGGCCTTTATGAGTCTAAGGCTGTTGGCAGCTGAGCTCAATGCGAGGAGGCTTGTTAGGAAATGGCACCGCTCACTGTGTAGCCAGCCTTGGAGACAGACTTGCTGTGCTAATCACCTTGCAAATAAGAGCCCCTAGTGCTTTACTTTGGAACTGATGGAAATACGGGATAGGGCTTCTTTCAGGGGCTGGGTGGTTATGGTCTGGACAAAGGACAAATCTGTCTGGAAAGTGTTTTAATTTGCCTTCTCTTCTGTCCTGATTGCAGATGGCTCACACTGCTGAGATAACTCACGAGATCATTGGCTTTCTTGACCAGACCTTGTACAGATGGAATCGTCTTGGCATTGAAAGCCCTAGATCAGAAAAACTGGCCCGAGAGCTCCTTAAAGAGCTGCGAACTCAAGTCTAGAAGGCACGCAGGCCGTGTGGGTGCCCAGCGAGAGGGATCAGGCTCACCAGGGCCACAGGACAGGTGATGACCTGTGGCCACGCATTTGTGGAGTAAGTGCCTTCTTTGGGCTGTGAGAATGAGCTGTACACATCTTGGGATGATCTTCTAGTATCTTATTTTACAAAATGCAGAGCCGGGTCCCTCAGCCCAGACTCAGTCAGACATGTTTACTAATGACTCAAGTGAGCCTTTGGCGCTCCTGGTGCCCGCCCGGCCAGACCATCAGCTTGAGAATTACTATAGCAAAGGCTTGGGTGGGAGAACAGGTTTCTAGTTTTTACCCAAGATGCACATCTATTATTTAAAAATTCAAAGTCTTAGAACCAAGAATTTGGTCATGAACCATTAAAGAATTTAGAGAGAACTTAGCTCTTTTTAGACTCTTTTTAGGAGTCAGGGATCTGGGATAAAGCCACACTGTCTTGCTGTATGGAGAAATTCTTCAAGGGGAGTCAGGGTCCCTCAGGCTTCCCTTGTGTCTCCCTGGACCTGCCCGACAGGCCACAGGAACAGACAGCACACCCAAGTCCGGGCCTCCTGCACACTCTTTCCACTCTGTATTTGCTAAATGCTGACTGCTACCAAAAGGCCCCTGGGACATCAGAGGAGCCGGCAGGTGAAGGTAGAGGATGTGTTCCAGAAACATTAGAAGGCAGGATTAATTCAGTTCTCTTGTTAAACGGAAATGGGAATTGGAAATTCCTGATAAAGAATTGGCCTGGCTGGGCGCAGTGGCTCACACCTGTGATCCCAGCACTTTGGGAGGCCAAGGCAGGGGGATCACTTCAGCCCAGGAGTTCCAGACTGGCCTGGCTAACATGGCAATACCCTATCTCTACTAAAAATACAAAAATTATCAGGGTGCAATGGCGTGCACCTGTAATCCCAGCTATTCAGGAGGCTGAGGCATGAGGATCGCTTGAATCCGGGAGGTGGGAGTTGTAGTGAGCCGAGATCATGACATTGCACTCCAGCCTGAGCAACAGAGCGAGACCCTCTCTTAAAAAAAAGGCATTGTTAGTGTAATCTCAAGGTTAACATTTATTTCATGTCAGTAGAAGATGCTTTTTCCTTTCAGGGACATTCTGGAATTGTATTGGTTGTACATTCTTTTGTGTCTATTCTGTTTGTCAAGTGAGTCAAGACTTGCTTTTGTCCATTTTGATTTATGTGTATTAGTCTGAGTCTTGGCTCCGTTTTGAGGTATGAGCAAAGTTTTTGCTGGATTAGAGGTTAACCTTTAGGGAAATTCCTTTTTTCGGTACGTGGCAATGCTAATAGATCCACCTGAAGATCTGGAAAATTCCAGGAACTTTTCACCTGAGCCTGCCTTCTCAGAAATGCTGCAGTCAGAAGGGTGTGCTGGTAAAATATTTTTGTGGCAGCCAAAATATCATTGCTTTCATATAACACGCTTCGTGCCATCATGATCCTTGCCTTCATATAACAAAACAAACATGCTTCGTCAGAAGTGTTGGGGTTGAAAAAGGAGCTGCATGCTTCACTGGAGTTCAGGGCCTCTCTCCTGTTCTGACTTTGAGCCAGAACTTGTGGCTGGGCCATGGAAGCTGTGACTCCTCTGTGGACATGGTGGCAGCAGGGAACCGCTAGAGAGAGGGGCCACTGGGACCAGGCCTCCACCCTGTCCTGTGGTCCTGTGTACAGGGTTGGCCTCTCCCTCCTCCCCTGCCAGGCCTCTGCCCATGCCCCTTCCTTCCTTCTCCACCTGGGACTGGTGAAGCTAGGCGTCTGGAAGACTTCTTCCTAGCCTGGAAGCCCTGACCTCGGCCTGTCTGCAGAATCTCCCAGTTCCTTCACAGCTGCCGAGTCCTCTCGCAGGCACGGTGGAGGCGGCCTTGCCAGTGGTGCTTTCCGGGCAGCCAGGGGTTCCTGGGTGGGAGGACTGTCCCTCTGGGGACGTGGCACTGAAGTGCCTGCTGGCTTCATGTGGCCCTTTGCCCTTTCCCGGCCTGAGAGATGCTCAAAGGTGGGGAGCCAGGGGAGCCACCCCTCGGCCATTCCCTCCACCTCCAGGACAGGTGGTGGCCAGGCAGGTGCTCTTAAGCCCACCTCCTCCTCCTGTTGCCTTCGATTTCGGCAAAGTCTAGGCAGGTGCCACCGGGAAGGAACGGCGTCCGAGATGCTGGGCGGGGACGCGGCGTAGCCGAGGAGGCCTTGACGGCGCTGGCGGGGCCGGGGCACAGGGGCAGCCGCAGGGAGGCAGGGATGCCAAGGCCTGAAGCCACCCTGGAAGGAACTGGACCGAGGTCTTCAGAGGTGCGACAGGGCCCGGAATCTGACCTTACCCTAGCAGGACTTTTTCTAGACTCTCCCTGATAGTTTTTGATAAAGCATGCTGGTAAAACCACTACCCTCAGAGAGAGCCAAAAATACAGAAGAGGCGGAGAGCGCCCCTCCAACCAGACTGTTATTCACCTGGACTCTGTGACATCTGTGGAATTTTTTAGCTCTTTAAAATCTGTAATTTGTTGTCTATTTTTTCATTCTAAATAAAACTTCAATTTGCACCTAATGTTGTATCCATTAAATATTACAATCCTTCTCTCAAGAAAAAGCTCCCCCGATGGCCCCAAACAAACAGTGGAAGCTTCGGGCCTTACAAAACCTAGATGTGCCCTGGAAAAGCCCGAGGATGGCTTAGCCTCTGGGCCTGGGAACCTTGCTACCAAATACCTAAAAACTAAGGGTCCTGTCACCAAGGAGGAAGCGGGAGGACAAAGGTAGGCATCTGGCAGGGCCTGCTAAAATCAGGTTACATGCGTTTCATATCTGTTTTTTCTCTAAGCCAGGCTTGACCATAAGCCTCACTTGAATTGTTCTGTCTCTTCCCTGATCCCCGAAGCTGAAGGCTTCGTCCCACCAGCATAGCCCACCCACTCTTGCTTGCTCTGTTGTTTGTTTCACAGGCTGCTGTCCCCTCGCCCTCCAGCCCCACAGGCCCCTCTGGGAGGTATGAGTGATGCGGCCAAGGCGAGCAGTGCCGTGGCCACCCCCAGGACCCCCGCTCCAGTGGGGTTTCCAGGGCTCCCCATGCTTCCGGATATGGGAGACTAGGGCCCCTCCCGGGGTCAGGAGGGCATCTGAGGGAGCAGACAGGAAATGCTAAGACACTCCTGAGGAGCCGCTTGCTGGAGCAGCCATGGTTGGCAGGGTTTTGTGGTTTGTTCTTCACCCTGTCCTGCCTGGTGTCTTAAGTGTTGGGACAAGGTGCTAGGACAGAAATGGGAGCTAGTCCAGGGGATGGGAGGAAGCCGAGTTTTCTGTTGAAGTGGAGAAGTTACGAACAGGGCCTTGACAGGGAAGGTGGAGAAGAAGGGACCTTGGTGAGCCTGGCAGAGTGAATCCACCCGAAACGCAGGAAAGTGAAAACCGAGCCTGGCCTTACGCTGCCCAGAGGACAGCGGATGCGCTGGAGGATTTGCACAGTGGGAGCAAATGTGAGGAATGTTCTCCTTATTCAACAAGGAATCCAAAATTGTTTTGCTTTCCAAGGAAGAAGAGAAACAGAGTTCCCCGTGCTTCTCCCCTCGCCTTTTTCTTCCTCTGTTTCCAGCCCAGGACCACCTCCCCCAGCCCAGGGGCTCAGGTGCTAAAGTTCTGCCCTCTGCCAAACGTTGGGAAATCCATAGATTTTGTCCAAAAATCCGAAGTCATTAATCATTGCTAAGCCATTTTACAACCAAAGAACGAAAATTAAGGTACAGTAAGTATATAACATGTCTTCAAGCCTCCTCCTAAAATCCAGTTCCACAATTTGTTTATACCATGGGTCCAAATCACACCCCTCAAGCCCGAACTGGTAACAAAGAGAGCTCATAGCAAAGGCCTTCCCTCCCGCTCCTGTCATGGTATCTTACTGCACTTGCTGTTCTGGGCGGGGAATTTGTACACCCAGGACTTTTGGTTGCAAGCAACAGAAATGTGCACTGATTGCTGAAAGTAAAGGGGAACTGATGAAAAAGGTATTGGGCCGACAAGGCCTGGTGTGAGCCAGCCAGTAGCAGTCCCAGCCTTGCTTCAGATGCTCTGGCAAGGCCAGTCCTGCTGCCCAGCCCTTCCGGACCCCACTCCAGCCAGGAGAAAGGCCCTTGTGCCCACTCCTTTCCGTGCTCCCGCCCAGGTGCATCAGATGGAGGAGCCTGGGTCAAAGGCCTGCCAGGGATGCTGGGAAAGCACACATCTGGCTTCAGCTTCTGTAACGTTATTGGGTACCTTGGATACCACCAAAGGCATCACCCAACTACAGGAAGGGGCCAGACACTGAGCAGATGGAGACAATAAAAATGTCTCCAGTTCATTACAGCATCTATACTTTAGCCTATGCCAGAGCATTTTAGAAGGTTGCATCCCATGAAACAGCCCAGCAGCCAGCACCAGAAGAACAGGCAGAGGCGAGCATTTTCAGAAAGACATTTTGTAGGCACCCAAATCTGGGTTTCTTAAATGCAGCACCATGAGCACTTTGGACCAGATGCCTCCCTGTTGTGGGGGTGTCCTGTGCACTGCAGGGTGTTGGCAGCATCCTGGCCTCCACCACCAGGTGCCGGTGCACCCCTTCTACCAGTGGTGACAAAACTCTCCAGACGTTGCCCAATCCCCTTCCAACCAAGGGCACTGCTGTAACTGCTGGCCTTTCCCTCTGGAACGACATCCTGGACACAGACACTAACGGTTGTAGACACAGAATTAGAGAATAGACAACCTGATTCCAACATTCATATGGACAGTAAACGTTCATGAACAGCCAGGCAAGCTCTGAAAGTGAAGCGTCGTGAAGCGTCATGAAGCGTACCGCGCACTGACACATACTTTGGTGTGAGGTTCTCACGAAGGGAAACGTGGGTGGGGCTGAAAGGGCCCCCACGGCTGCAGCCAGCGGCCAGCTTTCAGGCCTCATGGGCCGACCTCCTCCCAGCTCACATGCTCCTCCTCTTCTCCTGACCCCCTCCTGGTGGGCGCCCTTGGACTCCACCCAGAGGCTGGACCCTGTCCTGCCCGTGGCTTCACGTGGCATCTCTAGGCAGAGAGGCCACACCTGCTCCTGGCCCGCCAGCCGGGAGAGCCCACCGCCTGTTGGGCATCACCACTGGCGGTGTGAGGACCCTCTCTGCTTACCACATCCCAGGCGGGCCCACCTGCCCCACCCACCTCCCGCACCCACCGGCTCCCCATGTTGCCGATGGCCACTCCATCCTGCCAGGGACTTGGCGAGTTCTGAAGCCACTCTTGACCCCTCCCTTTCTCCCACCTCCACATCCAGCCCGTCGGGGAGCCAAAAAGCTGGCCCTCTGTCGCTCCCCGCTACTCACTGCCCAGGTTTCAGACACCACCTCCCACCGAGTAAATGGCCTGTCCATGCACAGAATTTAGTGTAAGATGAAGACATTGCCATCAGCGGGGAAAGGATGGTATCAGGAGTAAAACTGCTACAGAATAAGCTCCCCAGCCCTCTGCCTTTCCCCAGCATTGGCATCTGGAGCACGGCTCGTTCTGGGATCTGTGTGTTCTCTAGCAGTTCCCCTGCTTGGGAGAGGTAGGGAGGCTGCAGCCACTCTGGGGAGATGCTGTATTACTTAGATAAATAAGGATTTAGCTTATAAAATTGAAGCTTCCCTCCTCCCAAAATGCAGAAGGCGTTTTCTGATCTTTCATTTAGAACTTCTTTTTCCTCAGTGGTTTGCAGATGGTCACACCCTGTCCAGCCCCGGCCACTCCCTCCCAGCACACCCACACCCCTGCCTGCAGGTCACTGCTTCAGGGCAGACTCCCCAGTCCTGTGGAGGGAGGAAGGGGAGCTGAGAGGATGCCGATCTCGCGAGGTTGGGGCGGGACCCAAGGCTCCAGCGCATCCCTGCGGACTTCATGCCTCCTTTCAGGCCAGGCCGTGGGGACCCCCTGCAGACTTCCATGCCTCCTTTCAGGCCAGGCTGTGGGGACCCCCCACGCATCTCCCTTGGCTGTGTCTGCCACAGGGAACCCTTTCCATGCCCAACGCAAAAGCAAGAAACCACAGGAGAGAAGGCTGGTAAAACTGGCCATACAGAAATCAAAAGCAAACTAACCAAAGCATCTCAATACACATGGTAAGCTGAGGGAAGAAGTATTTGCAGCACACGAAAAAGCGAATTTCCTAACTTCTAAAGCTCTTCTACACATCAGTAAGGAAACGGCTGCGAGCTCAAGACACACGGGCAGGGACACACACGACACAGGGAACAGGATGGGAGGGGCTTTTCCACAGCGTAGCAGAAGCCCAGGTGCTCCCAACCATCTCCACAGCAGCCTGGGAAACACTCAAGGCTGATGCTCCCCATGCTGGTGACAGAGTGCGGAACAGGTAGAGGAAGGGACAGGAAACTGGTATCACCTTTTCGGAGGACAGCCTGTCAAATATCCAAATTTATCAGCACCGTAAGATAGGGTGAAAAAAATTAAAATAGAAAATTGACCCTGGAAACAGTATGGTAACCTAGAACTCTGATCTATCCATTCTGCCTCTAGATGTTTACCCAAAAGAATGCAAAGTAACAGCTGAGGAAATCCTGGATGCCATGTTCCTAGCAGTGCTCTCCTGGACAGCCAAGAGGCAGAGATAGCTGCATCCGCCAGCAGCCAAGCCAGTGCAGAAAGGCGACATGGTCTATGTGAACGGCAGGATGGTCCTCAGCTTTAGAAGGCAGAGATCCTACACTTTGGGAGCCCCAGGCAGGCGGATCACGAGGTCAGGAGTTCAAGACCAGCCTGGCCAACATGGTGAAACCCCGTCTCTACTAAAAATACAAAAATTAGCTGGGCATGGTGGCACACACCTGTAATCCCAGCTACTCGGGAGGCTGAGGCAGGAGAATCGCTTGAACCCGGGAGGCAGAGGCTGCAGTGAGCCGAGATCGCGCCACTGCACTCCAGCTTGGGCAGCAGAGCAAGACTCTGTCTCAAAAAAAAAAAAAAAAAAAAAAAAAAACCACGGAGATCCTGAGCATGCCACACCATGGAGGAACCTGGAAGACTTTATGTTAAACGAAATCAGCTAGACATAAAAAGGACAAAGATTTTATGACTCCTCTCATATAAGCTCCCTAAAACAGGCAAGCCTCAGAGACAGGAAGCTGCATGGTGCTTCCCAGGGACCTGGGGGAGGGGAAGTGGGGCACGAGTGTTGAATGAGTCCCGTTTCATTGGGGAAGATGAAAAAGTTCTGCAGATGGTGGTGAGCTGCACAACAATGAAGATGCCGAGGCTGCTGAGCTGGGTCCTCACACATGGTTATACTGGTCAATCTTATGTGTATTCTGCTGTAATAAAAGCACTAAGATCGAAAAAGATTATATATCCTTTCTCAAGGAGCAGACACCCAGTTCTCTCGACCCCACTCCCTCCACTGCAGACTGCAGGGATCCACACTAGTGCGCACATCTAGGGCTTTCCCCGTGGATATGCCGGCACCTGTGCGTGTGCAGGATGCGACAGCCAACAACCACTGGGGCAGCTCAGAGGTTCACATAGATATAAATGAAAGAGGAAACGGAGAGGCAGGAAAGGGAGAGAAAGAAGAGCAAGAAAGGGTTGGGGGGAGAGAGAGAGAGGAACGAAAGAAAAAAAGGAAAGGCCTGCGTGCAAGCAAGCACACACTCTTACCCTCGAGCCCGGGCCTGCTGTCCGCTTCACACTCACTCACCCAACAAAGTCAGCTGGAGTTTACAGAGGGGGAAATGCAAACACAGAGAGGCCGAATAATGTGCCCAAGGCTACACTGAGGCCATCTAGCAGGGCTGGGACTTGAACGAAGCCCACGGAAGGCCGGATGTCACCGCCTCTTGAGTTACAGCGTGTCCATGCGATGCAGCCATCGACACAGAGAAGCGAGCGTTATGTACATGCCAATCTAGACCCATGTGAACACTGTGCCTCCCTCCGTGTATAAAGCAGGGCCTGCACACATGCTTTCCGGCGCCAGGGTGGAGACGGTAATCAACTTCATTATAGTGACTTGGGGAAGAGACTAGCTGAAAACGCAGAGAAAACTTACCTTTTGTTTACATATTACCTATATTTGTTAGCATGTGTGATCTATGAGAAAAATAAGTTGTCGTTATCAAGTATGCAAAGGAAGACTCTTGTTTGCTCTAAGAGAGGGCTGCTGTTAAACGCTGCCCTGAAGGGAAGGAGGCCAGGCACCATCTGTAACTTTAAAAGGAGACAGCACCATCTGCGATCCTTGCACCGTAGTCAGCGTGGTGGTGCTTTTGTTTCTTATTCACAGGACTTATGTTCTACCATTGGACAGAATTTTCTAGAAAAAGTCCACTTACTATGGCTGGACGCATGTGCCCTGACATTTGTTATGGGCCATGACCCAGCTTTCCAAAGACCCATCCTCCATCTGCCAGGGCCCTGTGCTCATCATGGCTTTCCTCCTGTACGCAAGTCCTCTGCCTCAGCTGTGCTAAAACCAAGTTTCTGCAGTTGCTTCCTCCACAGCATTTAACTTAGTAAAGCAGATACAATCATCAAACTATAGTTCCTTCCCCGTAAATTATCTGTCTTTTCTTTACAACCCAACATAAACGCACACTTGTTCCGTTCCATCAGCAATCACTGAAACGGACTCCGGCCTAATCTCTGAGTTACGCCATAATTCACGTTCTTCCTGAGCCTCCCTCCCTAAACATAACTGCTGCTGAAGTCCCTGGGGACTTAAATCATAGGGTCAGAATGCGGAAACCCCACGGATCACAGGTGAAGAGTGTGGTATCTTAGCCAGAGAGGGCTTCCTTGACTCCTGCCTTTCAGAGCTCGCCACGAGCGTCCAATCCAGTCTTCAGGACACGCACTTCTGTCAGACCTCGTGTGGCAAGAGAGGACTATGAGAGCAGAAAGGAACTTTCTGGAACTCAGGACTCTTAGCAGCGAGTTAGGTTCTGACCACGGGCAGCTTCAGCACACTACCCACACCCCGCTGGCAAAAGCACCTCCTCAGCTGAGCTTTAAAGTGGCGGACAGATTCCACAAAGGCCCAGGCTGAAAGAAATTACAGGCAGAAGGAGCACAAAGAAAGCTTAAGAAAATGGAAACCGCAGGGTGCACACCCAGTTGCCTCTGTGCCCCAGACAAAGCCACAGATGAGCTGTCTGGGCAGGCGGCCCCAGGCAGGATCAGAGCTGGGCACTCCTCTCCCAGGTGGGGAGCCTGTGGGAGACTCAGAATGGACAGTCCCCCTGGGAGCAGCCCCAAGCCCGCCCCCAGGCCCCACTCAGCAGCGACTGCCAGGGTCAGGTAGGGGCGGCGGAGCAGCCAGACGCTGGGTGGGCCCGGGGGTGGGAGGCTCTGGTCTTCATAGCAGCTCCCCCTGGCCCACCCCATTTAAGTCCTGGGGCTGAGAAGCCAAACCCTGACCTTGTTTTATCTCAACAAACACTGCAGGGACCGGACTGGTTCCTTGTAAGCTGTTGGGACTAGACAGAACTGTGTGGCCAGAGGTCTTTCTCTGCATTTCTGCATTGACCCCTGCACTGCCTCTCCCTACTAGTGTGTGTGTGCGCACACACACACACACACACACACAGCCTTGAACAGGCTTCTGGTGCCATCAGCAACTCTCTCAGGCCACACCCTGGTGACCGAAGCTCTCAGCCTTTCTTCTCTTCTGGATCTATGTGAGAACCACGAGGCTTCAACCCCCTTTTCCCACCCCCAGCCCCAAGAGTGGCTTCTCAGGCTGGGCCTCCCATGGGGGCTGTTGGGGTGGGGTGCACACATGCACACGTGCCAAGTTGGTCTTGGGACATCTGTGGCTTTATGGTGGCTCCTTTCCACCCCAGGCTTGGCTGCCGGCCTTTCTCACACCGTCTGGTTATCCGACTGGAACAGAATGCCTATCAGGTGATCAGTCTCCCAGACAGCAGGGAGGGTGGGAAGAGATCTATAAAACCCTGCCCCTGAATAGTCACAACCGGCCTCTCCTCACTTCCACCTGGTAAACCTCCAGAGCCCAAGCAGTGAGACCAAGGTCACTGTCCTGCTGGGAACGACCCTGGGAGGTCCAGGCAGCCCTTTCAACGTCCAGGCCCCCCAAACCTCTTGGGTGGCCACCATCTCCGTGCCCCTATACAGAGTGCCTGTTATGGCTGGGCCCTGCACAGAGCGAGCCTGCAGTGGCTCAGCCCAAGGCACCAACTAACCAAAGAGCCACCACACTTTAATGTCAACCCCTGACAAAGTGCCAGGAAACACCCCGCTTCTTCTGGGGAATGGGGTGTGGTGGGCCCTGTGCACCCAGAGTTCTGCTTGGAAGGAGCATCCCAGGACAGACTGTGGCCCCTTGCCGGGTGGGACTGTCTTGCCAAGGAGCCCTCCTTCCCTGCCAGCACCTCCCCTCACCCCAACCCATGACCCACACAAGTCCTCTGCTGGCCCCATCTACAGAACAAGGAGGTGCTTGGTCTAGAACTTGAACTCTAAACAAACTGTCCCTTGAAAGCGGCCCTTGGCCTTGCTTTCAGCTGCTCTGTGGGTCACAGCTGCCTTTGGCGAGGTCACTGCGGCACAGCTCCCTCCCCTCGGCCTCCCCCAGGCCCGGCCACCACCGGCTGCTGCAGGCTGAATGGAGGTGGAGGGAAGCTGCAGCTCCCCCCGGACCCCTCTTCGTCATCGAGGGCAGGTTTTCCGTCAGGCCTGTCTTGGGTATGGCTGGCCTCCCTCCATGCTGCAGGCAAAGTCACCTTGCCTAGGATGGAGGCTATTATTTCAATATTTTGGTTTGCAATTCCAATAAATGCTTTAAAATCCTTTAATCCTCAAAAGGAAGCTGAGCTGGGACCTGACCGTCTTCCCTGGTATTTCTTTCCTGTATCCTCCCTCGCCCCACTTTTTGCCTTTGTCCAGCCAGAATTCCTTGCCCTTATACCCTGGCTGTGGCCCAGAGCCCCGGGCTGGGGAGGTCCTGCTGTCCCCTCAACCCCAGCAGGGAGGCGAGGGCTGCCTTTCTAGGCTGGCCCCAGGGTGCTGGCGAGGCCTGCAGGCGACCAAGTGCAGAGTGTGGTCACTGCTGCTTCCTCCCATCGAGGGGGGGCCGTCTGGGCTGGGGTCACCCTCAGATGCCCTGGCTACCTCCCCTCCCGCAGCAGGCCCTGGGCCCGGGCCCAGCCACAGGTTGGTGCAGCCTATGTTCAGACAGCTGGAGGCAGCAGCAGGGGACACTGGTTTCAAACGTGCTGGCCTCTGGAGAAGTGCCCTGCACTGGGCTGCCCGGCTCCTGCGGGCTGAAACACTGGCATCTCCATGGCCTCAGGGGGAAGGACTGGACCTGGCAGCCATTTGTGCTCCTGGAGGACAGTGGCAATTAACCCATTAACTTGCTGCCTCTCCCCGATCTCTTATTAAACCTGGCAAACCCAGTTAACTGTTCGTAACTACCACTCGGGGGACAGATGGCCCTGTGACGTTGCTAGTGGCTGCAGGCCACAGGGGCCAGGGTGACGTGTTATGGCCTCTGCCCTCCAGCCCCTCAGTGGCCCTTCGGTGCTGTTTAGCCCCACACAGCCTCAGGGCATAGCCATGGGGCTCCCCCATCCCGTGGCATCTCCAAGTCATTTTAGAGCCTAAGAAAGCCCCATGTGAGCAGGTGTTTCTTGGCTTCTACCTAGACACGGAGCTGATGTGTCTTGTGGGGACCCTCCAGTCCTGGGTCCGTCTGCTCAGTGGAGGCGTTGGGTTGTTGGTAAAGGTTGTTCCTATCAGTTTATTTCTTACAGCCTGTTGCGGGGTGGGGGGAGCTAATATCTTCACATCTGATTAACTGAGAACCTGTGACAGGTCCCAGCCATGGGTCGGCCGCGGGGGAGCTGCTGAGCTGAGGCCGGGAAACAGCACTTAACTGGCGGATTCAAGTTCAGGTTTCCATGCTTTCCAAAGCAGCCCGTGCCCCCACCCAGCCTGCCCTTCCATCAGACTGGATTAGGAGTGAAGGCCCAGGGGGACTTCTCAAGTCTTGGCTGCTGAGTGTGACAAGACAGTGTCCCCAAGAGTGCCTGGACAGGGAGGCCTCAGCAGATGTCAACGAAGGGCCCACAGCTGGGGAGGCATTGTGGCGTGGAGGAAAGCTCCGAGCCATGTGGACCTGCATTCAAACCCTGCCACTTGGCAGGTGAATCCACAGTGGGAACTCAGGTTCCTCAGCAAACCCACATCCTGCTCTTCCAGACAGCCCGTCTTCATCCAGAACTACTGTGTCCCGTGCAGACACCCCTGCTCTCCGAAGGCGCTATGGCTGGGCTAAGGCAGTGAGCTTTCTAGCCTCAGTCCTGTCACACGCCCTTTGATCTGAGCTAGTTTCTGATGTGATACTTCACTTAAAAATGGAAGAGTACTGGTAACATCTGTCTACTGACCCTGAGACCCCGGTTTGCTCTCAGGCTGGAATCTAGAGGCCTCTCTGCCAGGCCCTGGGTGGAGGTTCTCTCAAGTCTCTTAGGAGATGCCAGAGGAGCAGCTGGCAGAACCCATTCAGAGTCAGCTGAGGCACGGGTGAAGGACACCGGCGAGGGCAGTCGCAGAGCCTTGGCGAGCCTCCTGCCTGGACAGAGCGGCAGAGCTGCTCTCCGGCTTCCTCCCTCCTTCACCTCCAGGGGCAGCCCCAGGAAGGGCAGGGTGCCCCCCAGGTCTGGAGGCAGCAAAGGCCGACTCCTGGCAGGACCTCGGCCAAAGCTGTGACACCAGTGTCCGATTCTGATGAGGTCCACCAATTTTATGCCATCCACTGGCCAGATCCCCGGTGGTCAAAGCAAGTCACAAGACCCGGTGACTCACAGGAGCCAGGGGATTAGTGGTCTTTGTGCAGAACCCCACCTATTCAGCAGTTCAGCTTTGCTTTAGTGGTTTCTAAAGAAGATAAAGCATGGCTTTCACTTTTTGGAAAAGCAAGGTCACCCCAAACCACTGGGCCGGTGAGCTGCCCGCAGCTCTTGAGAGCTCCAGGTGCCAAGCATCTGCACATAGTGGGAGTGGGAGCCTCACAGGGTAGTGCGGCCGGTGCTCCCACGGTCCTTCCCGGCACTGCCTCAGTGAAAGCCAAACACACTTAGAAAGCGCAAAGAGAGAGAGAGGCCGGGCGCAGTGGTTCACGCCTATAATCCCAGCACTTTGGGAGGCCGAGGCAGGTGGATCACCCTGAGGTCGGGAGTTCGAGACCAGCCTGACCAATGTGGTGAAACCCCATCTCCACTAAAAATACAAAATTAGCTGGGCATGGTGGTGGGAGCCTGTAATCCCAGCTACTCGGGAGGCTGGGGCAGGAGAATCACTTGAACCCGGGAGGTGGAGGTTGCAGTGTACAGAGATCGTGTCATTGCATTCCAGCCTGGGCAACAAGAGTGAAACTCTGTCAAAAAAAAAAAAAAAAAAGACAAAAAAAAAAGGCAGCAGCACACAGAGAGAAAGCATCGTTCATTCTAAGTCTCCACAGGAAGCTGCAGTCGTGTATTTATTCAAACATAACAGTCAAGTTCCGAGTTGTCCTCCACGATGGCACAGCCAGCTATCCAGTCCCACACAAAGGCATGTGACAGCAGAGAGCAAATCCTAAGAACGTTCTGGAATCAGTCACTGGGACAACAGAGTTCTGGAGACCAAGGCCTCCCAGTCCAAAGCTTCTGACGAGATCCCTGGTAGAGCCCCACTTCACCCCAAACAGGCCAGAATTTGTGGTACCCCCTGGAGCCAGGCAGAGGAGACTGTGGGTGTGTTCAGGTGCACTCAGGCTCAGCCCAGCTTGGCACGGGGCCCATGGCTGCACCCGTTCCTACAGCCTTCTCCAGGCATTTTCAAACATTCTGCCCCATGGACAGTGCCAAGGAAGCTCAGTGCCCAGCTTCTATCTATACCCTAAACCTTGTGGATAAAGAAAAATCACACCACCAGACTCCCACGATGCCTGAATATGCCCAGGCTCTCCATTTTATCGGAAGAGAGTGCCCCACATGCAGCCAAATTTCTTTTGTTTTTCAGGCTTCTAAGAGAACACTACCTTGAAAACAACAAAGAAACCAGTGAGGTGGGGGGGGGGGGGCGGATGGAGGGGGGACCCCGGAAATGTGAGGAATCCTTTTTTTTGGTGGTGCTTTTTTTTTTTTTTTGAGATGGAGTCTTGCTGTGTTGCCCAGGCTGGAGTGCAGTGGTGCAATCTCGGCTCACTGCAACCGCCACCTCCCGGGTTCAAGCGATTCTCCTGCCTCAGCCTCCCGAGTAGCTGGGATTACAGGCGCCCGCCATCACACCCGACTAATTTTTTGTATTTTAGTAGAGACGGAGTTTCACCATGTTGGCCAGGATGGTCTCGAACTCCTGACCTCATGATCCACCCGCCTCAGCCTCCCAAAGTGCTGGGATTATAGGCATGAGCCACCGCACCTGGCCTTTATTAATTTTAAACAGTATGAAATTCAGAAGCAAACACGTATACAAAAAAAACCATCACATTTATTAATAATATATCTTAGATTCTCATCCTGTTCTTTTAAATGGCACCCACTGGTCTCGTACAGAGGAGCTGTGTGACTTTCTGGAATTACAGAAATATCCACATCCAGCCATGTGCTGAGCAGACCAATGTAAAATGTTCAGCAGGTTTTCCAATGTCTCTTGGATATATTTAGTCATCTGTGCAGAAGAACTCAAAACCCCAGAGCAGCTCCACTCCAGATCCAGGGCAGGAGGGGGCCTCCAGGGAGGGAGGCTGTGTTTACGAGAATCTGCCTTTTGTGTGTGCCTGGCTGGGACCAGCCTCTGGGAAAGAGAAGCACCAAGACGTGAACAGGGCTGTGGGCCAATGGCTTTAGCAGCCACATAATCCCTCCTTTGATGTCCAAGGTCAGTTCGAGCCTGGTCCCCCAGGCTAGGAGGAGACGAATGAAAGAATCTCGCTGTGGTCTTTCCTGCAAAGGAAACAGCAGTAACACTGATTACCCAGTCACCGGGAGGAATTCTTGTGAGCGCGCACCTCTGTGTGCCTTTGCTCTCCACTTTCAAGAGAGGACTTTAATCGCAGGACAAGGAGGAGACCCAGGCCCATTTCAGTCTCAGGGACGAGTCACAGTGAGCCGTGTGATGCTGGCCTGCTCACACGTGGCTGTGACACCAGCAGGTCGTACTCAGGCTTTGCGTACACAATAGCTGCTAGGAGTACCCATTTCAGACCTGCACCCACTCTAACTGCTCTCAGAAAGTCTCAGCTCACCTTGCCGTGGGAGAGCTGGGCCCTGCCTCCCTCACACATGGGGGGCAAATGCCCCCCTGCTGGCACTGTGTCCCGCCTTCAGGCCTGGGAGCTCTTAACTTTCTGCCAACAGGGTTTTCAGAGTCTACAAACCCCCACGCCACAGGAGCACATACAGATGACTGGCACCATGCTGCCGCCGGGCCGGGGTGGCCGCGGGCCTGTCTGCCGTGAGTGGGAGCCCCAGCTCTCCTGAGCCTCGGGCACTTACAGACACGAAGGCTTTTTGCTCAAGGGCTCGACTCCTGTTCCTGCTGAACTGAGCCAGTGTGTAAAATGAGAACTGATATCAGCTCAGTAGGCACCGGAGGGCGGGTCCAATCGACAGCCCGGAGAAGCAGCGCCTCAGCTGGGAGCTCCGTGGGCACCGTCCGCTGGCGCAGGAGACGCGGAGGCCTGGACTGCAAATACAAGAAAGAGTTCACCGCGCCCAGAACAACAGGAGCTCCTCCGAAAGCCCCACCCCGCCCCGCTCACAGCCATGAGCCACCACATGATTTCACTCGACTTAGGTGATGCATTTGGTTTCAGTTTTTTGTAAGAATAATTTTTGCAACTTTCAATACATTTGACCTTTCAGACAGATGTCCGATTAGTGGATGTTTCTGTGGACAGACTTAAGGACTCAGTACATGGCTAGCATTCCTGGCAGGAGACGGTGCATCCTTGGGGCCAAGTGGTCTCTCATCCTCCAGGATCGCGCTCCGCACTCAAGCTGACTGTGCAGCAGCGGCCGGCCCGTCAGCAACGGCCTCTGCCCCAGCGGCTCCAACTTAACTGTCCCCATCTCACCTTCTCTTCAGGTGCAGAACTTAGCCACTGTGAACAAAGCGGAAACCAATCACTGTTCACCAATCAGCTAAGCTCTGCACCTTGTTAGAGAGGTCATCGCTGGGCATAAATAAAGGGACGGTGACCGGTGAGCATCTTCCTCAGCTGGTGGCTTCTTTTGTTTCCAAAGAAGAGCTACGAGATGCACCTGTTCTCCAATCTGCAGTGAGTGCGACCACAGTTTCTGGAGGAGCAGCCAAGGTCGTGGTTGCGTGGTAATCCCTGGCAATGTGATTTTAATCTTAAGTCACAAATCAGCATGCCAGGAACCCAAGCAGCCAGAGCACCTGAGAGCAGCGCCGCCCCGTGCTGTCTGCGCGCACCGGGCTTCCGCGGGAGGACGCCGGCGACACTGCCGCCTTCACGCCTGTTATGCTAGCAAACAGGTGGAGTTTCTGTTTGTTGTTCGTTTATTTGGCATCCTAGAGGTATAGTTTTTTGAATCAAAGAGACTCCAGAGGTGACCATAAAAATGCCAGTGCAGCTTTGGAACTGAAGAAAAATGCAGGGACCGGCCATGCGACACACACAATTGCTAAAGGCAGCTGTCCTTGCTATTAGTTTACTGCCTCTAACCCTTGGAGACAAGATCCCCTCTCTCCAGGCAGATTCTAGCTGCCCTGGGAAGCCTTTGGGGACTCTCAAGTCAGGAGGTCCCCCTGCTGGAAGGGGCCCTGAGAGCAATCCCGGCCACTGTTCCTCACAGGGACTGGTTGGGGGGCAGGCTTGCAACCCCTGGATGCATCTGGAGGGGTGGGGACAGGATCGAAGATGTTGGAGAGGGGGGAAAGGGGAGACTTGTGACCAAGATGACTCCTTTGCCTGCTTGGGCAAAAATTCCACATAAAGAGTGGCGAGGGGTGTGCCCTGCAGTGCTGCTCCAAAACCTGCACCGAAGGGAACGATGAAAGGACTAGCTGGCCTTGTAGTTTCACACACTTTAACACGAACGCCACGAAATAACAAAACGAAAGAGAAACACCATTTACACTGATTACTATTATGAGGCTGGCAGTGAGGTAAGTGCGCAGTCTGTGTGCCGCCGGCCCATCCTGGAGGGGAGCCGGGTCATGTCTGTAGCAGGCGTTTCACTACGAGATGCTCAGTCCCGTTTCCCTTTCCTGGCACACATGGTTCCTGACTCTTCTGGAAGAATATGATCATGCTTCGGAAAACCTGTTTATTTCTTTTCATTATTAGAGTTCTTTCAGATAAATAAGCTACTTAAACACGTTACACAGAAATGGTTTTCATAAGCACAAAACATTAGAAGAAAACTCAATGTTCAAAACTGAGTGATGAATATCAACACCAAATATTCAATATCCATGAAAAATTAGAGAAGCTATAACATGAAAAATGCTTCAGATTTGATAAAGTTTTTTTAAAGATACAAAATTAGACATCCCCTATTAATATCATATAAAACACTGAAGAAAAACGGAGCAGACAGAGAAATGATGATGACTGTTAGAGAAAAAAATCTCACAGCTGTCCTAACAAAACCTTATGTACTACTGCTAGGTTGCTTTAATAGTGTAGAAACCCATACTGAGCAACTAACTTCTAGGAAGTAAATGTAACAGGTTAATTCCAGGCACAATTAACAGAGGAAGTGATTTAAGTAATCTAGGACTCACTCCAATATAAGCCAGGGGACAAATTCCGCTCCAACACAACAAAGCAAAAAGTGGGACCTGCCCGCAAGACACAGGGTCATGGAGGGCATATGCTGCATGTGCTGCGTGCGCGCGGGTGCTCTATGTGGTGCATGCGCTGTGTGCGCCGCGTGTGCTGTGTGGTGCATGCGCTGTGTGTGCTGCGTGTGCCGCGGGTGCTGTGTGGTGCGTGCACTGTGTGTGCCACGTGTGCTCTGTGTGGTGCGTGCGCTGTGTGTGCTGCATGTGCTCTGTGTGGTGCACACGCTGTGTGGTGTGTGTGCTGCATGCAGTGTGTGCACTACATGTGCATGTGCTGTGTGTGCCGCGGGTGCTCTGTGTGGTGCATGCGCTGGGTGTGTTGTGGCGTGTGCACTGTGCCGCAGGTGCTCCGTGTGGTGTGCGCGCTGTGTGTGCCACGTGTGCTCTGTGTGGTGCATGCGCTGTGTGTGCTGCGTGTGCTCTGTGTGGTGCGTGCACTGTGTGTGCCACGTGTGCTCTGGTGCGTGCGCTGGGTGTGGTGTGTGCACTGTGTGTGCCACAGGTGCTCTGTGTGGTGCGCGCGCTGTACGTGCTGCATGCAGTGTGCGCGCTACATGTGGTGCATGTGCTGTGTGCTGCGTGTGCCGCAGGTGCCCTGTGTGGTGCATGTGCTGTGTGTGCTGCGTGTGCTGTGTGTTGTGTGCACTGTGTGCTGCGTGTGCTCTGTGTGGTGCGTCACCATGTGTGCTGCATGCACTGTGTGTGCCGCGGGCGCTGTGTGGTGCGTGCACTGTGTGGGGTGTGTGTGCCACGTGTGCTCTGGTGCGTACACTGTAGTGTGTGCTGTGTGCCGGGGGTGCTGTGTGTGGTGCCTGCACTGTGTGTGGTGTGTGCCACGTGTGCTCTCTGTGGTGCGTGCGCTGTGTGTGGTGTGTGTGCTGCGGGTGCTCCGGGTGCTCTGTGTGGCATGTGCACTGTGTGTGCTGTGTGGGCTGCGTATGCTATGTGTGTGCTGTGTATGCCGCGGGTGCTGCGTGTGCTCTGTGTGGTGCATGCGCTGTGTGCGGTGTGTGTGCTGTGTGACCCGCGGGTGCTCTGTATGGTGCATGCGCTGTGTGGTGTGTGTGCCACGCGTGCTCTGCGTGGTACATGCGCCGTGTGCTGTGTAGTGGGTGCACTCTGTGGTGTGTGTGCTGCATGTGCCACGTGCACTGTGTGCTGCGGGTGCTCCAGGTGCTCTGTGCGGAGCGTGCGCTGTGTGTGGCGTGCTCCATGTGCCACGTGTGCTCTGCGTGGTGCGTGTGCTGTGTGTGCTCTGCGTGGTGCATGTGCTGTGTGTGGTATGCTGCATGTGCCGTGTGTGCTCTTCACGGTGTGTGCGCTGTGTGTGGTGTGTGCGCTGTGTGTGCTGCATGTGCTCTGTGTGGTGCATGCACTCTGTGTGGTGCATGCACTGTGTGGTGTGTGTGCTGCATGTGCTCTGCGTGGTGCATGTGCCATGTGCTGCGGGTGCTCCGGGTGCTCTGTGTGGTGCATGCACTGTGTGTGCCGCATGTGCTCTGTGTGGTGCATGCGCTGTGTGGTGTGTGCTGCCTGTGCCGCGTGTGCTCTGTGTGGTGCATGTGCCATGTGCTGCAGGTGCTCCAGGTGCTCTGTGCGGTGTGTGTGTGCTGCGTGTGCCACGTGTGCTCTGCGCGGTGTGCGCTGTGTGCTGCGAGTGTTCTGTGTGGCGCGTGCGCTGTGTGCCGCATGTGCTCTGTGTGGTGCATGCGCTGTGTGCTGCGGGTGCTCTGTGCTGTGTGTGCCACGTGTGCTCTGCGTGGTGTGTGTGCTGAGGGTGCTCTGTGTGGTGCGTGTGCTGTGTGTGCCGCATGTGCCCTGTGTGGTGCATGCACTGTGTGTGGTGTGTGCCGCGTGTGCTCTGTGTGGCGTGTGTGCCGCGTGTACTCTGTGTGGTGCATGCACTGTATGTGGTGTGTGTGCTGTGTGCTCTGCGTGGTGCGTGCGCTGTGTGGTGTGTGCTGTGTGTGCTCTGAGTGGTGCGTGCGCTGTGTGGTGTGTGTGTGCTGCATGCAGTGTGTGTGCTACATGTGGTGCATGTGCTGTGTGTGCTGCGTGTGCCTGGAGAGTCTCCTGCCAGCCCATGACCAGGCGTGGACAGCCCAAGGAACCTCCAGTTCACACATGGCTAGAAGAAAACATCTGCTTGCAGAAGCAAGGCTTTGGAGTCACACGGCCGCTTAAACTCCTATGTCAGCCGTGACCTTGAAGACCGGACCAGCGCTTCTGCCAGGCTTCCCATTCCATCTCTAAACCTACTCAAGATGTTCCCCCACAATTTTTGTTCCTACAGATTATAAAACCTGAAGTGGCCAAAATAGTGCCAGGGAGCGCCGCTGTGCCTCCAGGTGGACAGTTTCTGCTTCCCAGTGACTGCCACAGCCAGGCAAGGTGCTCCAGGGACTCTGGGCTCCCATATCAGCCCAGCACCCACTTGGCCAGTTACTCTCCAGGCCCCGGGCCAGGGAGCCGACTACTGATGCTGCGGGTAGTCTTGGCTAACTATTCGGCTTACTGATTTAGTTGGCTCCTAAGAGGAGTATCTGGTTAGAACTAAATGACAGAAAGGAAAGGGAGAGAATCACCTCGTTAAAATAACATTTCAGCCACCACCTGGGCTGAGGACCTATCCATCTGCTCCTTGGTCCGCTCGAAGCACCCGCGGGCGAGCTGCTGCTGTCTGGCGTCCTCACTCACCATCAGCTCCCCGTAGAGGTACACACCCATGGCCTGCAGGGCACAGAGGCCAAAGGGCATCAGGCGAAGGCGTGGGCACCCACACATGCACACATGAGCTCAGTCTGTGCTTGTTCCACACACACTTGCAGTCTAGAAACTGCAAAGACCCCAGAGAAGACAGAGGCCGTGCGCTGACTGTGCTTTTGGAAGCTGCAGTCTGCAATCCCTGTCTCCTCCTTGTTCTCAAAACCCCAAGGAATCCTCAGCTCCCAATTCTCTACACAGACTCTGACGATTTCACTGGTGACAGAACGATGAGCAGGCATTCCCACCATGATGGCCGTGTCAGGAATGCTCTGAACAGACAGAGATGGTTCCCAGAATTACCACGCGGAGAGCCTGTGTGGCATTACAGAGACACGGGACTCCTGACCCGCAAAGTGTGTCCCTAGGAGTAGCTGGTCTGAGCTCACCCAGGAAGTCCTTCACCTGCCAGGGAAGCGAAGAGCACAGCAGGCAGCAGCCGCAACAGAGACACATCACAATGCCCGCAGAGACGCCCGCCCCACCCGCACCCTTTCCTCCACAGCCCTGCACCGCAGCCCGCACCGGCTCTGCTGCTTGGGAACAATGCCGCAAACACTCACATTTGCATTTTTCCTGTATTTTTAAAATAGCCAAGGACGTTCTGGAAGACCCAAGGGCCCGCTCTGGATCTGCCTACTCTCTTGTGCCAGGCTTAGTTATGCCATGAGTTACATTCTGCTGGAGCAAACTAAAAGAAGGGTCTCAAAGACATCGCAAGAGCAAAACTTCGTAGTTAAGGGTTCAAAAGTGCTTTCCCCAAAAAGCCCAGACATGGTGATCCTTATTTGTCAAAGATCACGATTCTAAATACACTGCAGTGAATTCTGGTCTTTAGAATAGACCTTAAAGTTGCTCTTAAATTTTGTCCTTCTTATACTCCTGTATGTTTTTCCAGACACCTCTTGCTCTGCTGTGCAAATGTGACATTTCTTCTGGTACAAAGGCATGTACTTTTCTTTGTGGGAATAATGAGGCCTCAGGCCTCACTGGCTGGCTGTCCCCCACACTGAGACCCTATCAAAAGTCCTTTTGTTTGCCTCACTCCCACTCTCCACCCCAGCTGGAAGGCAGCTCCATGCTGTCACCCACAGTGCTTGGCAGGCCACTCGTTCAGAGGCAGAGGGGGTGGAGAGTGGGGAAATGGGGAGGGCGTGGGAGGCTGTGACGTGTTACAGGACACACCTGTTGGTGACCTGACACACTGCGGACATCAGAGGCGGCCGATGAAGGTCTCCCCAGATCCGCTCCCGCATGCGCACTGCCTGTGAGCTCCTAGGAAGGTGACTGCTGTCCCTGGTGAACAGTGAGAAAAGCTCTCACAGGAAGGAAACCCGCCTAGTGCACCACGGCAGGTGCAGGTACAGACCGAGACTGTCCTGTCGGGGCTCTCCCAGTCTGACTTGCACGTGTACTTTAAATAAGGGCCACTGAAATCAGGGATCTACCCCACGGCATCACCAAGGGACAAGCAGGGCCTAGCAGGTGCTGGAGATGCCGTGAAGTGTGAGCACGCAGCATGGGATGACGTGTGGGCCACGAGGCGGCACTGAAGGTGCTCAACTCAATCCTTCAAAGATACTGAGAGAGGAAAAAAGCAGCTCAGAAGAATCAGTGTTAGCCAAGATCCTACCAGTCCTTAAGAATCTCTGTAAGAGATTTAATTATTTGTTATGAAAGAGATACTGAGAACGTGGGTTCCTGTGTGAAGTGCAGGGACAGCCTTTACAGAATCCTCATCCACTGAAAGATGACACCTACCTGATCTTCCTGAAGGAACCTCTCCACACTTTTGTAGGCTTTCGTGAACTTATGCTTAACAATGAGTTCACACCACCGATGGCGAACCTGGAGGAACAAGAAGAGAGCCCAGTGAGCGACAAGCAGGCAGGCATCCCAGCCCACCGGGCCCAGTGACGGGCAGCCTCTGTATTCCGGAAAGCTGTGCTCTCAAATGGGCTGGCATTGTTGACACACTTAGTTTTACATTTTCTTTTATTTTTTTTTTACTTTTTATTTTCTTTGAGACAGAGACTCGCTCTGTCACCCAGGCTGGAGTGCGGTGGCGCGATCTGGCTCATTGCAATCTCCGTCTCCCGGGTTCAAGCGATTCTCCTGCCTCAGCCTCCCAAGTAGCTGGGATTACAGGCGCCTGCCATCACACCCCGCTAATTTTTGTAGAGACGGGGTTTCACTATGTTGGCCAGGCTGGTCTCGATCTCCTGACCTCTTAAACAGCTCGCCCCAGCCTCTCAAAGTGCTGGGATTACAGGCGTGAGCCACCGTGCAGTCAGTTTACTTTTTAAAGAAAGAAACCACACTGCTAATTAGGGCTGTCAGTCAACTTTAGAGAGAAAAGCAGGTGTTTCTGTTGGGTGTTTCACTGTTTTAAACATGATTTTGCAAGATGACAGATACTAAACGCAAAGCATAACTAGGAAATTCAATGCACATTCCGACCGGGCTGCTGGTGCTCCTTCCTCAGGGTGCTGTGAGGGTTCCCTTTCAAATCACCACTCTTTAAGCTCCTGCAGCAGATTTGGCTCAGTGCTGCTGATTTGTAACAAACACAGTAAGAGGCAGAGACACTGCTCTCTAATTCCCCGAAAGAGGCAGAGCACCCTTCTGAGAGTCTGGGGAAGGAGTAAGCCCAGGACACCCCTGAAGTGGATAGTTCCTGCTGTGTATCCACATGCATGTAGGTTTGCACAACATTGAAAACAGACAAGCTAAAGGTGGATGCCGTTCTTTTAAAAGATACACTTTATTAAAAGTTCACCTGCAGGAATTGGGAAGGAACCCCCACTCCCACCCTCTTCGAACCTCCAGACACAGTGGAAGAGTCCGATGCCAGCCCTGGTCGCCCTATGGACACAGGCAGAACCACCTGCGCAACGTATTCCCCACATCCCGGAGCAGGCGGCATCGCTCTGTGCTGCAGGCACATGCTCTACAAGATTCACCTGCCTTTTTCTACTGCATCAAAGCGCTCTCAGTTATACCAAGTCGACCATTTTATACTCCATTACTGAATCAACATTAGCCATACATGGAAGTGATTATGTGCATTTCAGAAGAGCCTCCTTCTATCACACCTTGTTTTTACTGGCTGTGAAAGAGGGAGATACTCTACAGTAATATATTTGCGGCAATAATAAAATGTAAGCAATGTCAACATTTGGCGAGGGCCCCTGTAAATGACATCATTATCCACTGACCTAGCTGGATTTCTCCTTTAATCTACTCTAAATAGATTTACATGCAAACAGTTAAGACTGAAGGAGAGAAACCAATCTTTTGGAAGAATCCTTCCCCCAGGCCACAGCGCCCTCTGAGAACGGGTGTTAACTCAGGAATTCCACTGGGCAGCCCTGGGTTCGCAGGCAGCCAGGCCCTTTGAAGTGCTGAAGCGGCATGCCTCTGGGAGGGGCTGATAGCCTCTGCCCTCAGAGCAAAAGGGAAGGAGGCTGGGACGACAAAATCTTTCCACCTTCAACAAAATGTGCTTTCCTTTACAGCCAACGGAAATTAACAACAGACTATACAAGAAAGAGTCCCTCCACCTCCCCAACAGAAAGAACAAATGACCAGAGCTCAAAGAAGTTAGCTCACATGCCAGAGGGAGCCTCTAGAAGAAACTGCACCCAGCTGTGGAGAACCCAAACTGCCCGCTGGACGCCTCCATCCCTCATCTCTCTTCCAACTCACAGCCACCTACATGTGCCACCAAACTGCCAGGTCCACACACCAGCAGAGGTATCATCTGCTGTGAGCTTTGTGAAGATGGGCACCAGCTCCCCAAGGCGGAAGGGCCTTGCAGGCAAGCTGGTGTGGTCTGGCGAGATGTCCACATGGATGGGAGCGACAGCTGGGGACAGGAGCTGCTGCTCTCAGACTTGGGGAAAGAGCCTATTTTCTTTTTTTTTTTTTTTTTTTTTTTTTTCTTTTTTATTATACTTTAGGGTTTTAGGGTACATGTGCACAATGTGACAATGTGCAGGTTTGTTACATATGTATCCATGTGCCATGTTGATTTCCTGCACCCATTAACTCGTCCTTTAGCATTAGGTGTATCTCCTAATGCTGTCCCTCCCCCCTCCCCCCACCCCACAACAGTCCCCGGAGTGTGATGTTCCCCTTCCTGTGTCCATGAGTTCTCTTTGTTCAATTCCCACCTATGAGTGAGAACATGCGGTGTTTGGTTTTTTGTCCTTGCGATAGTTTACTGAGAATGATGTTTTCCAGTTTCATCCATGTCCCTACAAAGGACACGAACTCATCATTTTTTATGGCTGCATAGTATTCCATGGTGTATATGTGCCACATTTTCTTAATCCAGTCTATCGTTGTTGGACATTTGGGTTGGTTCCAACTCTTCGCTATTGTGAATAGTGCCGCAATAAACATACGTGTGCATGTGTCTTTATAGCAGCATGATTTATAGTCCTTTGGGTATATACCCAGTAATGGGATGGCTGGGTCAAATGGTATTTCTAGTTCGAGATCCCTGAGGAATCGCCACACTGACTTCCACAATGGTTGAACTAGTTTACAGTCCCACCAACAGTGTAAAAGTGTTCCTATTTCTCCACATCCTCTCCAGCACCTGTTGTTTCCTGATTTTTTAATGATAGCCATTCTAACTGGTGTAAGATGGTATCTCACTGTGGTTTTGATTTGCATTTCTCTGATGGCCAGTGATGATGAGCATTTCTTCATGTGTTTTTCGGCTGCATAAATGTCTTCTTTTGAGAAGTGTCTGTTCATGTCCTCTGCCCACTTTTTGATGGGGTTGTTTGTTTTTTTCTTGTAAATTTGTTTGAGTTCATTGTAGATTCTGGATATTAGCCCTTTGTCAGATGAGTAGGTTACAAAAATTTTCTCCCATTCTGTAGGTTGCCTGTTCACTCTGATGATAGTTTCTTTTGCTGTGCAGAAGCTCTTTAGTTTAATGAGATCCCATTTGTCGATTTTGGCTTTTGTTGCCATTGCTTTTGGTGTTTTAGACATGAAGTCCTTGCCCACGCCTATGTCCTGAATGGTATTGCCTAGGTTTTCTTGTAGGATTTTAATGGTTTTAGGTCTAACATATAAGTCTTTAATCCATCTTGAATTAATTTTTGTATAAGGTGTAAGGAAGGGATCCAGTTGCAGCTTTCTACATATGGCTAGCCAGTTTTCCCAGCACCATTTATTAAATAGGGAATCCTTTCCCCATTTCTTGTTTTTGTCAGGTTTGTCAAAGATCAGATAGTTGTAGCTATGCGGCATCATTTCTGAGGGCTCTGTTCTGTTCCATTGATCTATGTCTCTGTTGTGGTACCAGTACCATGCTGTTTTGGTTACTGTAGCCTTGTAGTATAGTTTGAAGTCAGGTAGCGTGATGCCTCCAGCTTTGTTCTTTTGGCTTAGGATTGACTTGGCGATGCGGGCTCTTTTTTGGTTCCATATGAACTTTAAAGTAGTTTTTTCCAATTCTGTGAAGAAAGTCATTGGTAGCTTGATGGGGATGGCATTGAATCTATAAATTACCTTGGGCAGTATGGCCATTTTCACGATATTGATTCTTCCAACCCATGAGCATGGAATGTTCTTCCATTTGTTTGTATCCTCTTTTATTTCATTGAGCAGTGGTTTGTAGTTCTCCTTGAAGAGGTCCTTCACATCCCTTGTAAGTTGGATTCCTAGGTATTTTATTCTCTTTGAAGCAATTGTGAATGGGAGTTCACTCATGATTTGGCTCTCTGTTTGTCTGTTATTGGTGTACAAGAATGCTTGTGATTTTTGTACATTAATTTTGTATCCTGAGACTTTGCTGAAGTTGCTAATCAGCTTAAGGAGATTTCGGGCTGAGACAATGGGGTTTTCTAGATATACAATCATGTCATCTGCAAACAGGGACAATTTGACTTCCTCTTTTCCTAATTGAATACCCTTTATTTCCTTCTCCTGCCTGATTGCTCTGGCCAGAACTTCCAGCACTATGTTGAAAAGGAGCGGTGAGAGAGGGCATCCCTGTCTTGTGCCAGTTTTCAGAGGGAATGCTTCCAGTTTTTGCCCATTCAGTATGATATTGGCTGTGGGTTTGTCATAGATAGCTCTTATTATTTTGAGATACGTCCCATCAATACCTAATTTATTGAGAGTTTTTAGCATGAAGAGATGTTGAATTTTGTCAAAGGCCTTTTCTGCATCTATTGAGATAATCATGTGGTTTTTGTCTTTGGTTCTGTTTATATGCTGGATTACATTTATTGATTTGCGTATGTTGAACCAGCCTTGCATCCCAGGGATGAAGCCCACTTGATCATGGTGGATAAGCTTTTTGATGTGCTGCTGGATTCGGTTTGCCAGTATTTTATTGAGGATTTTTGCATCAATGTTCATCAAGGATATTGGTCTGAAATTCTCTTTTTTGGTTATGTCTCTGCCAGGTTTTGGTATCAGGATGATGCTGGCTTCATAAAATGTGTTAGGGAGGATTCCCTCTTTTTCTATTGATTGGAATACTTTCAGAAGGAATGGTACCAGTTCCTCCTTGTACCTCTGGTAGAATTCAGCTGTGAATCCATCAGGTCCTGGACTCTTTTTGGTTGGTAAGCTATTGATTATTGCCACAATTTCAGAAGCTGTTATTGGTCTATTCAGAGATTCAACTTCTTCCTGGTTTAGTCTTGGGAGGGTGTATTTGTCGAGGAATTTATCCATTTCTTCTAGATTTTCTAGTTTATTTGCATAGAGGTGTTTGTAGTATTCTCTGATGGTAGATTGTATTTCTGTGGGATCGGTGGTGATATCCCCTTTTTCGTTTTTTATTGCATCTATTTGATTCTTCTCTCTTTTCTTCTTTATTAGTCTTGCTAGCGGTCCATCAATTTTGTTGATCTTTTCAAAAAACCAGCTCCTGGATTCATTAATTTTTTGAAGGGTTTTTTGTGTCTCTATTTCCTTCAGTTCTGCTCTGATTTTAGTTATTTCTAGCCTTCTGCTAGCTTTTGAATGTGTTTGCTCTTGCTTTTCTAGTTCTTTTAATTGTGATGTTAGGGTGTCAATTTTGGATCTTTCCTGCTTTCTCTTGTGGGCATTTAGTGCTATAAATTTCCCTCTACACACTGCTTTGAATGTGTCCCAGAGATTCTGGTATGTTGTGTCTTTGTTCTCGTTGGTTTCAAAGAACATCTTTATTTCTGCCTTCATTTCATTATGTACCCAATAGTCATTCAGGAGCAGGTTGTTCAGTTTCCATGTAGTTGAGCGGTTTTGAGTGAGTTTCTTAATCCTGAGTTCTAGTTTGATTGCACTGTGGTCTGAGAGACAGTTTGTTATAATTTCTGTTCTTTTACATTTGCTGAGGAGAGCTTTACTTCCAACTATGTGGTCAATTTTGGAATAGGTGTGGTGTGGTGCTGAAAAAAATGTATATTCTGTTGACTTGGGGTGGAGAGTTCTGTAGATGTCTATTAGGTCTGCTTGGTGCAGAGCTGAGTTCAATTCCTGGATATCCTTGTTAACTTTCTGTCTCGTTGATCTGTCTAATGCTGACAGTGGGGTGTTAAAATCTCCCATTATTATTGTGTGGGAGTTTAAGTCCCTTTGTAGGTCACTGAGGACTTGCTTTATGAATCTGGGTGCTCCTGTGTTGGGTGCATATATATTTAGGATATTTAGCTCTTCTTGTTGAATTGATCCCTTTACCATTATGTAATGGCCTTCTTTGTCTCTTATGATCTTTGTTGGTTTAAAGTCTATTTTATCAGAGACTAGAATTGCAACCCCTGCCTTTTTTTGTTTTCCAGTTGCTTGATAGATCTTCCTCCATCCCTTTATTTTGAGTCTATGTGTGTCTCTGCACGTGAGATGGGTTTCCTGAATACAGCACACTGATGGGTCCTGACTCCTTATCCAGTTTGCCAGTCTGTGTCTTTTGATTGGAGCATTTAGCCCATTTACATTTAACGTTAATATTGTTATGTGTGAATCTGATCCTGTCATTATGATGTTAGTTGGTTATTTTGCTCGTTAGTTGCTATAGTTTCTTCCTAGCCTTGATGGTCTTTACAATTTGGCATGTTTTTGCAGTGGCTGGAACCGGTTGTTCCTTTCCATGTTTAGTGCTTCCTTCAGGAGCTCTTTTAGGGCAGGCCTGGTGGTGACAAAATCACTCAGCGTTTGCTTGTCTGTAAAGTATTTTATTTCTCCTTCACTTATGAAGCTTAGTTTGGCGGGATAGCAAATTCTGGGTTGAAAATTCTTTTCTTTAAGAATGTTGAATATCGGCTCCCACTCTCTTCTGGCTTGTAGAGTTTCTGCTGAGAGATCAGCTGTTAGTCTGATGGGCTTCCCTTTGTGGGTAACCCGACCTTTCTCTCTGGCTGCCCTTAACATTTTTTCCTTCATTTCAACTTTGGTGAATCTGACAATTATGTGTCTTGGAGTTGCCCTTCTCGAGGAGTATCTTTGTGGCGTTCTCTGTATTTCCTGAATCTGAATGCTGGCCTGCCTTGCTAGATTGGGGAAGTTCTCCTGGATAATATCTTGCAGAGTGTTTTCCAACTTGGTTCCATTCTCCCCATCATTTTCAGGTACACCAATCAGACGTAGGTTTGGTCTTTTCACATAGTCCCAAATTTCTTGGAGGCTTTGTTCATTTCTTTTTATTCTTTTTTCTCTAAACTTCCCTTCTCTCTTCATTTCATTCATTTCATCTTCCATCAGGGATACCCTTTCTTCCAGTTGATCGCATCTGCTACTGAGGCTTCTGCAATCTTCGCGTAGTTCTCGAAACTTGGCTTTCAGCTCCATCAGCTCCTTTAAGCCCTTCTCTCCATTGGTTATTCTAGTTATCCATCCTTCTAATTTTTTTTCAAAGTTTTTAACTTCTTTGCTATTGTTTTGAATTTCCTCTCGTAGCTCAGAGTAGTTTGATCGTCTGAAGCCTTCTTCTCTCAACTCATCAAAGTCATCCTCCATCCAGCTTTGTTCCGTTGCTGGTGAGGAACTGCGTTCCTTTGGAGGAGGAGAGGTGCTCTGTTGTTTAGAGTTTCCAGTTTTTCTGCTCTGTTTTTTCCCCATCTTTGTGGTTTTATCTACTTTTTGTCTTTGGTGATGGTGATGTACAGATGGGTTTTTGGTGTTGAAGTCCTTTCTGTTTGTTAGTTTTCCTTCTACCAGACAGGACCCTCAGCTGCAGGTCTGTTGGAGTTTACTAGAGGTCCACTCCAGACCCTGTTTGGCTGGGTGTCAGCAGCGGTGGCTGCAGAACAGCGGATTTTCGTGAGACCACAAATTCAGCTGTCTGATAGTTCCTCTGAAAGTTTTGTCTCAGGGGAGTACCCGGTTGAATGAGGTGTCAGTCTGACCCTACTGGGGGGGTGCCTCCCAGTTAGGCTGCTCAGAGGTGAGGGACCCACTTTAGGAGGCAGTCTGTCTGTTCTCAGATCTCCAGCTGCGTGCTGGGAGAACCACTACTCTCTTCAAAGCTGTCAGTCAGACAGGGGCATTTAAGTCTGTGGAGGTTCTTTGCTGAGTTTTTGTTTGTCTGTGCCCTGCCCCCAGAGGTGGAGCCTACAGAGGCAGGCAGGCCTCCTTGAGCTATGGTGGGCTCCACCCAGTTCGAGCTTCCTGGCTGCTTTGTTTACCTAAGCAAGCCTGGGCAATGGCGGGCGCCCCTCCCCCAGCCTCGCTGCCGCCTTGCAGCTTGATCTCAGACTGCTGTGCTAGCAATCAGCGAGACTCCGTGGGCATAGGACCCTCCGAGCCAGGTGCGGGACACAATCTCCTAGTGTGCCGTTTTCCAGGCCCGTTGGAGAAGCGCAGTATTAGGATGGGACTGACCCGATATTCCAGGTGCCGTCTGTTTCCCCTTTCTTTGACTAGGAAAGGGAACTCCCTGACCCCTTGCACTTCCCAAGTGAGGCAATGCCTCGCCCTGCTTCGGCTCACGCACAGTGCGCTTCACCGTCTGTCCTGCACCCACTGTTAGGCACTCCCTAGTGAGATGAAACCGGTACCTCAAGCAGAAATGCAGAAATCACCAGTCTTCTGTGTCGCTGGGGCTGGGAGCTGGAGACCGGAGCTGTTCCTATTCGGCCATCTTGGCTCCGAGCCTATTTTCTTAACTGCACAAAAGAAACCCTACTTGTGCCAGCTTTTAGGGAGGGTCCCGTGCGTGAGACCTGTCAGCTTCTAAGTGTTCTTTAAGTGTTCTAACAACCAACGCTTGTCTGATCTGACCACACTACACTTTTGGCAATGACTGTTGTCCCTCTAAAACTTGGAGGACATTATACAATTTAGATCTGATTGTGAGAATGGAGGGTTTCACCTCTCCTTTTCTTTCCGTGCTTTCCTTCATCTTATTTACACACACAGAAACAACGAAGCATAAACTGGGGCTTATTTCCTAGTAGAACAAGGCCCTCGGTGGGGGTTGGAGGCAGCGGCAGCCCACAGCTGGTGCAGGTCCAGATGGCAGGTGGAAGAGGCTCTTTCACCGTGGATCTGAAGTCAGTATTTCCACTTTTCTTACTGTTAGAAATAGTTCACTGTCAAGATTAGTAAGAGACCCAGGCTTCTGACCCCTGGAGGCTAACAGCATCCAGGAAGGACAGACCAAGCCCAGTCTCCCACCCCCACTCCCTTTCCCACCCCATCAAGAGAAGATAAAAACAGCAAGTCTTTTCATTATAAAGAGCTAAGTATATGTCAATATTTCAGCGACAGGATGCTGAGAAGACATCACAGAAATGCTGCGGGAGGCTGGGCAGGCCAGATAGTTCCTGCTCATGCGCAGTCTTCACTTCTCTTCGTTCCTTTGAGAAACAAAATCCTTATTTTTATCCCCCAAACTCTCAAGGACCCACAATTCGCACACCATTCGTCACCACAGGGAGTGAGGATGACATCAGTCTCACTTAAGCCCAGCAGTATTTCCAAAGGAGCCCTGACAGAATATCTGTCTCCAGACCACCGAGGGGCTTCAAGGTCGTGAAAGATGCTCTGCCCTCCTGCATCAAGTTCCTCTGCAGCTGAGAAGACAGGGAAGCCCTACGGGCCAGGGAGGTGGGGCCACAGAGTTCCACAGCATGCCACCAGAGGACAGCTGTCCAGTCTAGAGGTCTGCTCTTATTTCTTAATTTATTAACGAGGGTGGTCAACGTGTCTTTCTGTAATTTCCTCAGTCAGAATAAAAATGAACAGGGACAGCGCATGCTCCCAGGACGGTGCCTGGCACCAGCGGGCACTCCTGTCTCTTCCGGTCGCCAGCCACCCCACAGCATCCTGGCGGGGAGACCAGCCTCCCTGTGGACCCGGGCAGTTGTCTTCTCTGCACAATTAGGAAGGAGTTTGCTTTTCAGGGGTGAAAGCCACACTTCCTGGCTGCCTCTCTGCTCCCACCCTGTCTGGGAGCCGGGGCAGTGCTGGAGGCTGGTCCAGGCTCCCCGAGAGCCACAGCACTGTGCTGTCCCGTGCCTAGGAAAGCAGATGCTGGCAGGAGGAACACAAAACCCGGGCTCCTGGGGAGAGCCAGCTGTGGCCGCCTGCCACAAAGGACACAGAGGGCCGTCTGCAGGGGAGCAGCTGTGAGGGTCAGAGGGACCTACTAAGAGATAGTGTCCCCTCCCCCCTCCTCCCCAGGCCTGGAAGGCGGCGGAAGAACCTGATCAGACCCTTCCCCAGCCACAAGCTACCCCCACAAGCCTAGACCTGCGCTGGAGATCTGAACTTTTAAATCTGAAATTATGATAAGGGCTTGGCTCCCTAGGAGACTAGACAAAGTCCAGCTGGGGACAGGGATGGGGGAAAAATGTAACTGTTTCATTTTAGACCCAACCAAATGGAGACTGATCAGCAAATGAATCACACCCCAAAACAAGTCAATTTCTATTTCTCAGCTTTTTAAAATCCTTTTTTCTAGATTAATATACACGGTAAGGCCTTCCCCTCATCCCTGTCGCCAGACTGCCTTCAGTCCCTACTGTGGAGGTGGCCACTGGGCCAGTGTGTTTTACACACACACAATGTATTTTTCCTTTTCCTCCTAACAAAGATAACTTTATGCATTGCATTCCTCTGTACCCTGATAAAAATATATATTTACTTTATATAATTACATTGATATTTAATAGGATATCTTGACTTATGATTCCCATGAGTGCAGGAAGAGATTTCCCATTCCTTGTATTAATGGTTGCAGGGTAGTCTATGATACTACAAATAATTCTAAGATTAGCGAGACCCTGACAGTTAGACACAGTTTACGTCCTAACAGTAAAGACTGAAAACAACCTCTGATACAATGAAACACAAGGTGTGGGTCATCCCGTGCCCCGAGGGTATCTGTGTGCAACTTCCTAGATGTGGGGTGTCCAGATCAGTGTGTACATCTTCACTTTGAGAGGCTGCCAAATTGCCTTCCATGAGAGTGTAGCAATTTACACTCCTGCCAAAATCGATGTGAGACCCCACTTTCCTGTACCATCACCACCACTGAATTACCAAACTTTTGATAAGTGAAAAATGGTGTCCATGAGGTCCTTTAGTTTTTAATTAAGAGAGAACTTGAGGAAGGGACTAATTAGAAAGGTGGGGACAGTATTATGGACACCAGCCAGGTACGGTGAAGTACCAGAGACCATGGAAGCGGTAGCTAGCTACCCACTGGCCTGAAGAGGTGGGAGGCTATTTCTGGAACAGAGAGAGCTAGAGGCCTGGGAGGGGCTGCCAGCCTGCAGAAGGAGCGGGAGAGCCCCCATCCCCATCAGGGCAGCTTAGGCATTCTATTACCAGTTGAGTATAGCTGTTTTCTTTTCTTTTTTTTGTTTGTTTGAGGTAGGGTGTCGTTCTGTCATCCAGGTTGCAGTGGCTCACCACAGACTCCACCTCCCAGGCTCAAGCGATCCTCTGGCCTCAGCCTCCCAAGTAGCTAGGACTACAGGAATGTACCACCACACCCAGCTAATTTTTTTTTTTTAATTACTTTTTGCAGAAATGGGGTCTCTTATTGTTGCCCAGGCTGGTCTCAAATTCCTGGGCTCAAGCCATCCTCCCACCTTAAGCTTCCCAAAGTGTTGGGATTATAGGTGTGAGCCACCATGCCCGAGCATTTTTTTCATGTGCATAAAATCCTTTCCAGTAACTGTCTATTCATATTCTTTACCATGTTTTTCCTATTGGATCACTGGCTTTTTCTAGTTAATCTGTTGAGTGTTTTTGAGTACTAGGGAAATTAGCTCATCTTTGATGAAACTGCAGCTTTTTCCAGGTTTGTCAATCTGTCTGACTTTGTTCATGGTGGTTTTGCTTGTATTTCTTAATTGCATACAGTTATCTGGCTTCTCAGTTCTCTTCATTTATGTTTAATGTTTCATGGGTACATATGCCAAAAGTAATCAAATGGTACACTTTAAATATTCACATTTTATTGTATTTCTATTGTCAATATAGTTGAAAAATTTAATGACCTTTAAAACTGTGATTAAAATTCATGAAGTCACTCCAAATCCATGTCAGGAATCACCTGAGAGCCTAGAGTCAGCACGTATTTCAGCCCTACACAGACCCAGACCCCAGACCCTGACCAAAGGGGCGAGGGAGGAAAATGATGAAGTAGGTGTGGGAGGGAAGGAGAGTGGGCAAGTAGAGAAAGAACAAGATGGGCCGGGCGCGGTGGCTCACGCCTGTAATCCCAGCACTTTGGGAGGCTGAGGCGGGCGGATCACGAGGTCAGGAGATCGAGACCATCCTGGCTAACACAGTGAAACCCCGTCTCTACTAAAAATAGAAAAAATTAGCCAGGCAAGGTGGCAGGTGCCTGTAGTCCCAGCTACTCAGGAGGCTGAGGCAGGAGAATGGCGTGAACCCCGGGGGGGCAGAGCCTGCAGAGCCGAGATCGTGCCACTGCACTCCAGCCTGGGCGACAGCAAGACGCTGTCTCAAAAAAAAAAAAAAAAAAAAGAGAGAAAGAACAAGACGGCAGAAGGGAAACAGGGACAGGGAACGGAGAATGAGAACAGAGCTGCCTGTGGCAGTGAGCACAGGGTCCAAGACACCTGTAGCACCCGCACCTCTGCCCTGGTGCCAACCTCTCAAGCACCCGACACCTCACCTACCAAGGACATGCTTATCTCTTCCCTCTGCCGCTGCCGGTGCTGACGCTGGGCAGCAGACAAGCAGGTGGCCTGGGAGGGGGAAGAGCAGGTGCGGCCTGGGCCTGGCTGGCCTCCTGACCTGCCGGAAGTGGGCGAGAGCTCACATATGAAATAAATCAGCACAGCTCTTGCAAGAAGAAGGGGCATCTGGGTCTCTGGATCCTTTCCATGTCATCATAGTGAAGTTGACTTTTGCACAACACACAGGTGTGCACCCTTGAATATTTTAGTCCAATAAAAATTACTTTGGACATCTGCTGTTCAAAGTGTTCTGCTTATGGGACATGCTCAACAGAAACAATGAGAATGCCGCCCTCACTTAGCGTACAGGTGGGGGTAACACAGAGGTGCGATTTACACTGTTGGAAAGGGATTCAGCACTTTCCGGGTTTCCAAAGCCTCCATGAACACAGGGTAATGACAGCAAAGATTTTAGCGTTCTCCCAAGAGTGCTCCACACGACTGGTTCTTTGAGGTTGGGTGCAGGTGGGAGGGTCTTGGAATCTAGGGTGGGAAGAATGAAGGGCAGGTATGTGGAAGCCAATTCACATCAGGCACATATCTGGCAGTAGAGAATTAAAATCCTCAAGGAATCCAAGTAATGGTTCCAGGATTGTGGACCCTACCCCACTGACAGACTGCCACAGGGAGGACGGGGTATGTCTGTGGTACAGGCCTGAGCCACCTAGGAGGCCTGAGCAGACATGCAATCTGGGTATCCAAAAAGCACATGGAAGGAAGCACACACACAGGCGCTGGCTATGAGGATGGGGCTCACTGATTCCAAGCACATTCATGGCAGCCAACTGCATGACAGGCACTGGGAAATGGTGTGGGGCAGAGTGATGGTCAGTACAAACACGTATGCATATTTATGTGTGCATACGTATCCACAAGATGTGTATATGTAGAACATATAGACACACACTGAAATCAAAGTGTTATTTCCCAACGCTTTCCTTCGCTACAGGCAATGCAGTCTGATATTTTTATTCTTTGCTTTTTGTTTTTTGAGACCGAGTCTCACTCTGTTGCCAGGTTGGAGTACAGTGGCACGATCTTGGCTCACTGCAACCTCTGCCTCCCCGGTTCACGCAATTCTCCTGCCTCAGCCTCCTGAGTAGCTAGCAACACAGACATGTGCTACCATGCCTGGCTAATTTTTTTGTATTTTTAGTAGAGATGGGGTTTCACCATGTTGGCCAGGCTGGTCTTGAACTCCTGACCTCAAATGGTCCACCCACCTCAGCCTCCCAAAGTGGTGGGATTACAGATGTGAGCCACCGCGCCCAGCCTGCTGGGATTACAGGTGTGAGCCACCACGCCCGGCTTGCTGGGATTACATGGGGGAGCCACCGCGCCCGGCCTGCTGGGATTACAGGTGTGAGCCACCGCGCCCGGGCGTGCTGGGATTACAGGCGGGATCCCCCATGCCCAGCTTGCTGGGATTACAGGCGGGAGCCACCGCGCCCGGCTTGCTGGGATTACAGGCGGGAGCCACTGCGCTGGCCTCTTCTTTCCTTTTTTAAAATGCTGGCTGGTGACCTACTAGATGGATTTCATGACCCACTGTGTCTTGACTCCCTGACAGTGTGAAAACCTACATACAAGCTCAGCTTCTAGAGCCCGATGCTCCAGGCTGGACCCTTGTCGGCTCAGGCAAGCTGCTCTAACCAGGCCCCACTCCAGCTCCAGCTCCCCAAGATGGGGGTTAGAAGAGCGTCAACATGCAGGGAGGGCCACAGACAGGCTGGACTGGCACGAGGTAGGAGGTAGGAACCACATGGCTGAGAAAGAGCCTGGGCCGGGTCAGAGACTCACAGCAGGAGAGCAGAGGGAGCAGGGGCGTCCCAGGAGTAGTAAGGGCCTGGGAAGAGCTAGAGCTTTTCAGGCCATCTCCTGGGAGGGAGACCCAGGGACAGGCACCTGGGAATCTTGCAAACCGTTTGTAAAGATGGCTCCCTTAGCCTTGCCCCAGCCTCAGCCCCAGCCAGACTCCACTTCTGCCTTTACAGGAAACTTATCACACACTACCCAAGAAGTTCCATGGAGCTGAACTCCGGAAGGCTCAGAAACACAGTGGAGGGGGAAGCCTGCTCTTCTGACTTCCTCCAATGCTAGAAAAATGGCACGTGCCTAAGAGGGACACT
The DNA here is from genome assembly GCF_009828535.3 of Hylobates moloch. NCBI lineage: Eukaryota > Metazoa > Chordata > Mammalia > Primates > Hylobatidae > Hylobates > Hylobates moloch. Next base: position 67,524,622 of record NW_026652285.1, on the reverse strand, counting down.
TAGAAACCACATCTTGGATTTGGGACACAGGTCCCATGACAATGGGCATGTCTATGATATAACCATAATTTTAACTAGGATATGGTAAAGGGGCCTCCCCCTTATTTGATTGCTTTTTTCTTGGAAACAGGAAAGCTGCTGAAGGTTCCTCACAACTTGAACCACTCTAATCTCTTTTTTAAAATAATCTTTTTTAAGACGGAGTCTCACTCTGTCGCTCAGTCTGGAGTGCAATGGCATGATCATGGCACACTGCAGCTTCCAAATCCTGGGATCAAGTGATCCTCTCACCTCAGCCTCCCCAGTAGCTGCGACTACAGGTGCGTGCCACTATGCCTGGATAAGAGTGGGACCCTGTCTCTATAAAAAATACAAAAACTCCTGGGCTCAAGTGATCTCGCCTCAGCCTCCCAAAGTGCTGGGATTACAAACATGAGCCTGGCCCCTAATCTCTTTTTAACCCAAGATATCTTCATGTGTCCAGAACCAGATTCCTGGTAAACTCCAGAAGAGAAGCTGGCAAATTTTTTCCTTCAAGAGCCAGATGTTGAGCACTTTTGGCCTTTTGGTCAAAGCAGCCTTAGACAACATGTAAATATGTGGGCATGGCATGGCTGCCTTTGGATAAAATGTTATTTACAACAACAGGCAGGGGCTGCACCGGCTCAGGCTGGGGTTGGCTGATCCTTGCTCTAGAATGGATGCCCAAGCTACAGCTCCCAGAGCACAGCATACATGGTGGTGTACTGGTGTTCACCCCCCAACATCCACCAACATGATGTCACTGAACACAGAGATGAGGCAAAAGGTGAACAATGGCCCCGTGAGTGGGTTTGGGCCAGCTTTAGCACAGCCCCACCAGAAAATCGGAGGTGCTCCTTAACGCTGGTCCTGACACCCTCGGCCTTATTCCTCCCTCTGCAGGTCAAATTCCTCTGTACAAGGAAACATGCTCTGGCATTCATCTTGAATCAGACTCATTAAAAAAGGGCACTGTGTCTTTAGAGTACCCCAATACTGGAGACAGAGTCTGAAAACCAGTGTCTTACAGAAAAATTACTCTGCCTGAAAAATAAACATCATCCACGAGGGCCTGAGTAGACATGGCTACAGGCACAAGACAGAGCAAGCAGATGAGCTCTAAGAACTCAGCCAGTACACCCAACTTGGTTCCGAGAGCTGTGGTGCCACCACCAAAAACCATCAAGACCAAAGACAGGAACGGCCTCATTGTCTCTTCCACGGCAATCCTGGAGCCAGGATTCAGTTTGGTGCATGCTCGTCACCATGCTTAGAAAAGCAGGTATGGCTCCTTTTGGTAGCTGCTTTCCTTGCTTTATTTTTAAACATTTAAAAATTACAAGCAGATGACTATACACAAATACGGAACCCAATGTACATGAAATTCTAGCCATTCATGTCAAATTCACTTTTGATCTTTCCAACAGCAACAATCGACACAGATACATATTCAGCATCCCAAATTCAAAAATCCAAAATCTGAAATGCTCCAGTGAGCATTTTGTGTGTGGGGGGGAGTTCGGGGGAGGGTCATGTCAGCACTCAAAAAGTTTGGGATTTTGAAGCATTTCAGAGTTTGGATTTTCAGATTTGGGAAACAACCAGTTAAGTATAATAAAAATATCCTAATAACTGAAAAAAAATCTGAAATCTGAAACATTTCTGGTCTCAAGCATCTTGGATAAGGAAGACTTGACCTGTATATTACTTTGGGTTTTTCCTTCTCTCTGCCTGCCACTGTTGCATTTACTGGCATGGTGCCCTTCTGTTAATATACTACAGCTCACTGTCTTTCCGTCTTCTGATGACACTACAAAGTCTCAAGTGTGTCCTAGTAGCCTTTAGCCTTTTAACAAGAAAGCTATCCTGGGACCAGCAGACAGGGGGTACAAGGAAATCTGCTGTGACACTAGATGGCATTGCTGCGGCCACAGCTCATCCAGCAGACCCAGGTTCACTAGAGTGATCTGACGCGTCTATATCTCCTAGCTCACCTCTGCAGCCCGGAGATCAGCTCCCAATGTGCCCCCACTGGCCACTCTCAGAGTTGGGCTTGCAGCCTTTCCAGCTCCCACTGCTCTCTGCACTGCCGTGTCCTTCTCCGCTAGTCTGATGTATTTATTTACAGTATCATGCAAGTCTGGGGCGTGCATAGGCCTCTGGGCCATCTTTGGGCCTGTCGCAATGCCCAGCACATAGTACATGCTTGATAAATGCTTCTGAGTAAATGTACCACTTGAAAACTTGGAATGCTTTTCAGCTACTCTGAAATTATAATGCACAGTTAGAGGCTATAAAATGCTTTGAAGAATGCCACCAGTCCTATTTATAACAGGAAGCACTCCCCTTTCTTTTCAGTCCTTTTGATTTTCAAATTTACTGTTGAAGAAGGAAAAAAAATCTGTCCAGGGAACATGATCTGGGAAGCCCATTAAACCTCATTTAGAGTTCCATTTTATTTCTGTAAACAGAAAGACCAGGGCTCATGGCTTTTCTAAGTTAATAAGTCTACCCTGCAATAAACAAACCTGCTTTGTCAATTTGTGTCCTTAAATTAGATTTAACTTGACTTTACAGTGGGCTGACTGGCTGGTAAGGGGGGCCTCTGCAAAGTAGCCACAGGGCAGACAGCATTCCAGTGGGGGACTGCCCTTGGGGGCTTCTGGACCGGTGGAGGCCGTCTACCTGCTCAGTCTCATGGAAAGAGGAAAAGAACCTTTCGCTGTGTGGTGATCACATCAGGGCTGTCCACATTTGTGTTTTCATTATTTTATTTTCTCTCTCACCTTTTCTGCTCCTTATTTCTGAAGGGCTGCAATCTGAATGTTATTTTTTAAACTAAAGGAAATTCAAAGTTACTTTATTTGCTGCCGCAAAGCCAGGTTAGTGAATTCCTAGGCACAGGGTTAAGAGGACAAATGAAGCATTGGAGGCTCTTACCACCCTTGCTGGAGTCAGTTCCTACAGCTCTTGTCTACACCTTACCTAGTTAGAGCTAAAGCAGCAGCAATGTGCAAAATGGGGGGCATCTCAACTGCTACCAGGGCCATCACACTTGACATGCACATGGAGATCATGGTGAGGGTCAAGTGTGATGACAAACATCAACTACTGATGTCAAATACAAACGTCAAGTATGATAAAAGAGGCAATCTTGCTTCACTTGTGTGGTCTTAGACAAATCTTAACTACTTTTGAAAACTTGGAATGCTTCTTATTTTCCTCCAAATAGGCTCTTTTATTTAATAACATTGGTGCTATTAAAGGCTCCAAAAAGTACAACGTGGGAGCCCATGTGGGGTTCACTTTGAAATATGGCACAGTTTGCCTTCCTTCCATACTGAGAATGCTCATCCCTTCCTTCCATACTAAGACTCTCATTGAATGGCTATCCATCTCAATATGTAATTCTGAAATTAGAAAATAATACACCCTACCTTCTTTCTTCAATTTGTTGACATGTAACTCCCAGCCTTTGCTGAAAGGGATTTTCACTGCTGGCAGAAACAGTGACCATGGTTACTTCCTCTGATAAGCCCTGCGGACATTCGTCCCCTTCCCTCACTTTCCCTGGAGGTGAATTCAGCCTGGAGGGCCTCCCCAAGTCTGAGGGATGGCCAACTCTCTCCCTTCACCTTGCTGTGTCAGACATGAAATCCAGGTAACATCATTCTCCAGCAAGTAAGTCGACTGGACATTGAGGATAAAATGGTGACTAAAACAGATAAGCACTTGCCCTCTAGGAGCTTACAGTTCAGCAGGCAGTTTAAGAAAAATCCAGTAAACCAGCAAGTGTAGACTTGTGTTGGTGACAAAAGCCACGAAAGGGTGCATGAGGCAACAGGGAGTAAACAGGGCTACGGAAGGAGCGCGGTCATAGAAAGCTCCCTAAGAAGGGCCATGCACACTGAGACCTAAAAAAGGAAAAGAAACCCACCACTCAAAGGGGGCATCCTGAGCCCCACCAATTTGTAGCCGTATCACATTTTACTCCATGAAAGAAACTCAGCCTTCCCTCCCCTTCTCTTCTTAGTGGCTATTTCTTCTGATACCTTTCTCTTCAAGAGCTAGAGAAACAGGCTTTTAAAAATAAACCCCAGAGACTAAAGAACTAAAACTATACAACTTTTAGGAAAGACACAGGCATAAATCTTCATGACCCTGGCAATGATTTTCAACAAAACAAAGGAAACAAAAGAGATACACTGGACTTCATTAAAGTGAAAATTTTTATACCTCAGGGACTACCGTCATATAAGAGTATATTTTTGCAAACTGTATTTGACAAGGAACTCGTATCTAGACTATATAAAGAACTATTATAACTCAGTAATACAAAGACAAACCAATTTAAAAATGAGCAAAAGGTTTAACTAGCCCTTTCTCCAAAGAAGATATGCAAATGGTCAATACGCACATGAAAAGATGCTCAACACCATTAGTCAATACGTGAAAAAAAAGGAATGACGACGACAGTGGGGTACCAAGTTACATCCAACAGGATGGCTAAAATAAAAAAGACAGACAATAACAAGTGCTGGTGGAGGCTGAACCCATACTCACTGCTAGAGAAAATGTAAGATGGTTTAGCCACGTAGAAAACACACAGGCAGTTCCTCAAAAGGTTAAACAAGGGTTATAATCCAGCAATTCTACTCCTAGGAATATACCTAAGAGAAATGAAAGCATGTGTCCACACAAAACCTTACACACACGTTCCTAGCAGCATTATTCACAATAGTTAGAAGTGGAAACACCCTGTCCATCAGCTGATGTGTGGATCAACAAATGCCATCCATCCATATGACTCCAAATATTTGGCAATAAAAAGGAATGAAGCAATGATATATGCTACAAAGAAGGATGATCCCCAAAAACATTATGCTAAGTCGAAAGAAGCCAGTAACAAAAGACCAAATATTATATATAATTCCATTTATGTGAAGGCCCAGAAGAGGCAAATCTATAGAGACAGAAGAATGAGTGCTTGCCTAGGACTGCGGAGCTAGGGATGACAGCCAAAGGGTACTGGGTTTCTTTTGGGGATGATAAAATGTTCTACAAGTAATTGTGGTGATGGTTGTACAACTCTGTGAATATATTAAAAACTATTGAATTATATACTTTAAAATGGGTGCACTTCATGGTATGTGAAGTATAGCTCAAAAAAGTTATTAAAAACAGCTAAGAGCCAAGTTGAGAAACCCTAAGAGCCAAGTTGAGAAAGGCTGTTTTGGCGAAGGGTACTATTCTACACAGTCTACTCTCAAGAAAAACTACCTGGTGCCCTGAGAGCCGAGGCCATGGAGGAAGGTCAGCTTTGGGCTGCTGGTGACTGGCTGGTTCCCTCAGTGCCTGGGAACTTCCTGTGCCCAGCCTGGGCATCTGCTTCCACCCACGGATGGGCAAAACCAGGTGGTCTACAGAACACAGTTCCATGTGGTTCAAGGTTGCAGCAAAGCAATATGCAGAGAGTAAACAGCCTAAAAATCATTTTTAGTGCCACCCCACAAAGTTTAGCCAATCTCTACTGTGTTTATGTTCTAAATTTTATTCCCTGCCATCCATACAAAATTCCACCATTTACATGCAGAGCAGGCCTGGGAACGTGCTTCTGCAAGCTGACTCCGTGTGAGCGGCCTGAACGCAAGGGGTAGAGCTCACATCCTATCTGTGCTGTGAGCTTCTCACAGCCTGAAGGCCAGACAGATCCACCTCTCACATCCTGGTGTGCCACAGTTCTAGAGAGCAAAGACGGTGTACATGAAAGGCACCAGAAGGCAGAAAAGCCACCTGGAAAGCTATGTTGAGAGCTGTGGCAGAGGGAGCCCTGTATTTCAGGGCATTTAAGGTATACTTTAAATGGGAATATGGCTAAGTTTACAATTGTAAAAAGAGACAACAATGTTCAAAGAAAGTTGTGTGGTTTTTGGTGTGGATTTCAGAACAGAAATCCAACACAAAAGTACGTAAACTACTGACTGAGCTGTAAAGAACCCAGAAGCACCAATTAAAGCCCAATGCATTAATTCCACTTGAGAAGCCTTTGGACACAAAATGAATATGAGATGCTGCTGGCTTCCTGGCTATACCGGAAGAAGAGCATCGGCGCACTGCTATTTAGACCCCAGAGAATGTGTAAATCTCCATCTCCATCTTTCTGAGAAAATCTATACAGACTGGAGAGCGCCCCATGGAGCAAACGCAGAGGCCCTCACATCTTCATAGGTCGGTAACAGTGGGCCTGCTGCTGAACCCTGTGCAAACAGCAGACGGCAGGGACACTCTGCAACCAGCGGCTTTTCTAATAAAGTCTGGCTGAACTGTAGCTAAAAGCCACCTACTAAATGCCCTCTCTCTTTAAACAGATAAATGCTAAGCTGACCATTTAAGAAAAATTAGCCAAATTATGCTGTCCATGGCTCACTTTTTCTTTACTTTCATTTGCTATAAATTCACAGTAAACAAAACACAATCTTCAGGAACAACACAGGAAATTAGTAATCTAAAAAAGAAAGTTCTTTGTGATTTTAGAGCAGCTTTTTTTAAAAAAAATCCCTTTATCACCGTGTAACAGGGAAGATGCTATTGCAGGCTTTCCACAGGAAAGTTCCAGAGGCACTGAATTGAATAACAGAAAGAAAACCCTAAGAAAGATGTACTGAGAGATAGACCGTCCTGACTTTGAAGGAATGCTCTGAAACATCGATTAAATGTTTCATAAACCAAATAAGACAAAGAAAAAATATACAAACAAAACCAGAGTTATATAAGAACTCTATTCTTTCTCCTATCATAAAAAGCAGATGGTTTAAAAAGATATGTCTAAAGTAACTAAAGACAGTTACCCCAATCCCTTTTTTCAATCTATACCCACCCACCTGTTAAACTCTAGAAAAGGAATAATGCTCCGTCAAAGGGACAGCCGTGACCCTCACAAGCATGGTCTCGACTTTCTAAAAACCTGAAGTCACACTATTCACAGGCCATGTTCTAAAGTTCAGATTCATTGGTATCTGGCCTCTTGATCTGTAACCTAAGGTTGATGGCATCAACGGGCCAGTAAGCCAGACCCCTGTACCTGCAATCATACTGTGAGAAATGGCCTAATGCTGAGTTTCTGTGGGTTGCCAGGTGGAGGTGGCAAGTGTCAGCTTGCCCTTTTGGGATCCCGGGGGGACCTAGTTCCTTGTATTTTACCCTATAAAAGCACTTCACTAGTTGCACACACTACTCTGACACTCTACAATGGTGTCCTTTTTCATGTTCAATCTGAAAACCTGCCTTGTAGGGCTCTGTTCCACAATGGTGCCTCCTGACAATGCTGGATGACGTGGTGAGCCAGCTGGCTTAGTAATGAGGCCCTGGATTCGCCTGCACCAAGGGCAGCCAGCAGGAGAAGGGGAGGAAAGGGAAAGGGGGCCTGCGTGGGCACCCTGGACATCACCAAGATGGTGCCGGCGCCTTGGCACTGCTCCTACTCATAAGCCTCGGTGTCCTATGGGGCAGAGGCCTTGGTGCCAACACCGTGGTGGGAGGGGCAGAGCTGGGTGCTGCCCTCACACATCACCATGATGACACGACCTGATGTCAGCACAGCCAGAGTTTCTGCCTTTATTACGCTTAGACTCTGGATCAAGGCAGAGAAGAGGAAGGACTTCTAAGTTCAGCACATTACATATTAATAAATCTAAAGCATTGAGCATCCTAAAATGGCAACAGAGCCCAAAGAGATTATATCTAACCTTTCCTCTAAGCTACTCTGTAACAAAACAAAATAGAAATGTCTTACTTATTTGTAGCCAGAATACTATGAAAAAGAAACCAGGGAAGAAAAAGAAGCTCCAACAGCAGGGAAAAGACCCTCCTGAACACTTCACATCTCCAAGCCCTCCAAAGCAGAAGACGAAAGTCATCTCTAATGGAAAGAGTTTTAGCACTGAAAGGGACGAACAGAACCACAACTATGGATCAATTTTAGAATCTGGAGATGTAACAACTGTTAAACCTTCATTCTTTGTCCCTTTGGTTAAGTCCCTCTAGAGTTCTATTAATCATTAAGCGCTTGAGTCACAGAACTATGCTTTTGGCCCAAATGAAATTCATAAATGAGCATTAAAGCTGTCAGATGATTGTGTTGCTGGAGTCACAACTTCCACCTTTGGACTGCAAATAAATGCTATGGTGCTTTCTTCCCAAGTAAACAATGAGTAACAATGTATTAGTAACAGCATATTAAGATAAATACCAGCTTGTGGACCCACCCCCCCACCACTGGCTTGGGTACCATGCATCAAAAGAGGTAGACAAGGTCAGGCACGGTGGCTCACGCCTGTAATCCCAGCACTTTGGGAAGCCAAGGCAGGTAGATCATGAGGTTAGGAGTTCGAGACCAGCCTGGCCAAGATGGTGAAACCCCGTCTCTATTAAAATACAAAAAATTGGCAGGGCGTGGTGGCTCACGCCTGTAATCCCAGCACTTTGGGAGGCCGAGGCGGGTGGATCACGAGGTCAGGAGATCGAGACCATCCTGGCTAACATGGTGAAACCCTGTTTCTACTAAAAATACAAAAAATTAGCCGGGCGTGGTGGCGGGTGCCTGTAGTCCCAGCTACTGGGGAGGCTGAGGCAGGAGAATGGCGTGAACCCGGGAGGCAGAGCTTGCAGTGAGCCAAGATTGCGCCACTGCACTCCAGCCTGGGTGACAGAGCGAGACTCCGTCTCAAAAAAAAAAAAAAAAAAAATTGGCTAGGCGTGGTGGTGGGCACCTGTAATCCAGCTACTCCAGAGGCTGAGGCAGAATTGCTTGAACCAGGGAGGTGGAGGTTGCAGTGAGCCAAGATCGTGCCACTGCACTCCAGCCTGGGCAGCAGAGTGAGACTCCATCTCAAACATACAAACAAAAAAGAGGTAGAGGAGACCTAGACCCATTACACAGGGTCTGCAGGGCCTCTTCAGCTACTGCCCGTGCTACAGGACAGGCCTGTGACGCTGGTCGTTTTTTCCATTTCCAATCAACCTGGAGTTTCCTTTCCATCCTGGAAGGCAGCCGGATGAGTGCTGAAACAGGTATGTCCTTACAATCTGTTTCCTCACATTCACTTGCTCCTACTAGTTTAGCTTGCAATTCTACATGAAAGTGTGGAGCCTCCCAAGGTTACATTCTTTGGCACTTTGGGAGAGTATAGCTGGCTCAGGGTGGCCTCTAAATGTTGTTAGCAATCTTTTTCTAGCTACTCCCCTCTGTGCTGACACCTTACCAAGTGAGTTTTTTTTTTTTTTTTTGAAACTGCCTTTTGTCAGCTGCTGCCAGTCAGCAGGAAGAGCCGCTCAGGTGCACACGAGCACCTGGGGCCAGGCATGAGGTCCAGACCCTGAAGGGAGACCTCCAGTGAAGCGGCACCCCAGAGAAGACAGAGTCACAACACACGATACCCACACTTTCTTGCTCCAATCCAATCTAGGAGTCCTCTTCCTTTCAATCAACGCTATTTCCCCCATACAGTAAAGGGAAGAACGGGTGCTACCAACTTCTCCCAGAAAACTAATGTTCTCATTCAGCGTATCAACCAAACTCAAAGCAGGGCACGCTGCGGCGTGGGCCTTTCGGATTCGTGGCCACCAGCAAAACAACACAGGGGGAGCCCATCCCCTGAGGCGTGGCCCCAGTCTGAAAGCGCTCAGTGGAGTCTGCAGAGATCTGAAAGCGCTCCGTGGAGTCTGCAGAGATCTGAAAGCGCTCCGTGGAGTCTGCAGAGATCTGAAAGCGCTCCGTGGAGTCTGCAGAGATCTGAAAGCGCTCAGTGGAGTCTGCAGAGATCTGAAAGTGCTCAGTGGAGTCTGCAGAGATGCTGCTGCCTGAAGGTCAGTCACGGACTTCCTGGGGGAAAGAGGTCGGAAAGCCAAGGTCCAGGGATCCTCACCTCACTGCCATGGGTAGCTATTTTTACAGCTTAAGAGACCTGCTAAGGCAGGCAGGAAATGTGTTACTTAAAAAGGGATCTTAGATAACATCTTTTGTTCCCAGAGTTAGCTGTCAAATATTTTTTAAACTTTTATGGCTATTTGAGAAATATACCCAAAAACTGCAGAGAGACAAGGTGCTTCTGTGGACTGGATTTCCCTTCGGCTCATTTTCCATGCTGGCTGCAGTGGCCCAGCACCCGCCCACAGTCCTGAGGCCTGCTATATACAAGATGGCTGACTTTAGGGTCAGCTTCACTCCCCAGGCCAAGGAGCATCAAGGAGCGCAGCCTGTGCCTGCCCTGCAGAGGGGTGGCAAGGCAGGAGGTGGCCTGGGATGGTTTGCCTACTCCACCCATGCTCTCAACTCTGTCTGTCCTTGAGCACTTTTCCTTTCACATTCTGAACACCGGGCATTGCCTCCGTGAAGAGCATACACCTGGGTCTTCACATCACGTGATGCAGCCACATGGAGGGCAGGCAGGGTGTGCATAACCCAAGACAGTATTCAGAACCCTGGCCCCACAACCCCTCGACATGCAAACCCTTGGCAAGCAGCCGCAGCAGACTCAGAGCTACACTCAGAAAATCAGACCAACAGATCAGATGCTCTGTGAACACAGCCCGTACACAGAAGCAACACACATAGAAAGAATGGTTAATAGTAATCTCATCCCTCCTTTCTCCCTTCTCTGTGTGGGTGGGCCTGTGCCGGCCCATCCACATGGAAGAAGGGAGGGACAGACGGGGATGGCAGCCCAGGAGCTAAAGCAACCATGGAATAGGCTTCTCACTTGCAGCCGCTACATCCCAAACACGCTGCTCAGCCAACAAAACTCCTCAGTGCACTTTGCCATGAGGAGCAGGCACAGCTGGAGGCAGCACGCTTACCCTTCTGGAAAGGCAGCTTTACATATGCATCTCGGTCACATGTAGAGCAAGGGAAGCCTTTCTGCGTATCTCAAAAATATAGGGGCACAGCAGGTAAAGAAATCCGCCCCCACCAGGTCCCAAGCACCCCTGCACTGTACTATAGACCTACCCTGTCAGCCTGGGCAGGTGTTTCTGCACCAGCCACCTAATTCAACACTGGCCTTAGCACCCACAGCTGTTCATTTACTTAGGAGCTGTCTTTTCAGAAGAACGTAAGCTTCCTAAGGGTAACTAACCTTGCCTGTCATTTCCACTGCTATATTCCTGGTGCCTAGTGGAATAATGGAGTATTTGTGAATCGCATGAACACGGACCACACTGGTCATATAAACTGAGCAAAGATGTAATGAGACCCTAGTGTCTCATCACCAGGGATCTAGCTGAAGAGACTGCCTTGTCCAGCATCATGACACAGTTTGTGCAATATAAAACAACTAAATAAAACCTGTTATACTTCTCAAAGGTTCTAAGAGGTTATATATAACAACTAAGTTGAGCTGTAAGAACAGGACATGTTTTATGCTAAATGGAAGGGGGCCACCTCATGGTTTCCGGTCATCAAGTGACAGGTGCTCGGCGCCTGCTCTGATCCTCCCCTCTGGTCTGTCCATGCCCATCACAGGGTTCCTGGAGGTTCAGTGGTACTCCACCCTGATTAAAACACAGCCTAATGACTACATATAGCAAAGTCTTTTAAACACTAATTAAAAATAACAGTCTGGCATTTGAGAACTCCTACATACAAAAATATAAGAGCTGAAATAAACAGCAACAGTTGTAAATTTGGTCTATGCTCAGGTGGGTAAAAAGCTACACGTCTCCTCTGGAGTTTTTCAATCACTCTTGAGTTTATGGGGCTTTAAAATGCCTAACAATGGCCATCTTACCTTTTGGTTAATAAGGAATGGGCTTTTCTCAGTTACTCCATTTTAATGATTATAAAATTCATTACAATAATATTTAACTTAATATACCCCAAATATCACTAACACTATAATCAATCGGGACACATTAAGTTATTTTGTCTTTCTTCATTCAATGTCTTCGCTATTCATTGTGCATTTTATACTTCGAGCATATCTCAACTCAAAATAGCTGCATTTAAGTGTTTAACAGCCACACATGGCTAATGGCTGCTGTACTAGACTGCACAGTTTTAAAATGTTCAAAACCAAACTTACTTTTCTGCATTTTGGGAGTCTTATATAAAAGAGGTTTTCTGTTTAAGCTCTTTTTACTTAAGATGTCTGAATACATTATTTACTATTTTGCATTTTTTTTAAACCCTGGAATTTGTCTTAGGATTCACATTGCATTCCTCATAATAAGGTAGAAGATATTAAGGACTATATCACATTGCTTTCTCGCAAGCATCCAATTGCCTTTTCCAACTACAGCTGCTAGATTTAGTTTTCATTCGCTTTACACATGGCTCCTTTCCTGCCCTAACTGAATGCAACCAAGAAGCTCTCACACATCTGAGCCAAGTTTCCTTAATGTGCAACAGAATGGCACCATCGTCAATGGGCACAATGATCCACCCAAGTTTACAACTCAAAAACATTCCACTCATTCCTTTAGGAGACTTATGCCCATCTTTATGATTTAAGAAGAGGGAAAAACTTAAGACCTCAAAATACTCTGGTTAGAAGCATAAGCATAATCAGATTAAAGCACTTAGTTCTTCACTTATACAGCAAACACATGGGATTTTGCTAATAGAAATGGTGATTTCAATAGTTTGGGACTGCAATGGGATCACCATTCTTCACCAACAGTGGGGACCTGCTGGTTAAACTCTGAGAGTGTTCCTGGTTACCTCTGCATCCTGATCCTGGAGGTGGTATGTCCTCTGGAGGCTTTGCAGAGTTCGGGGGCTCAGAGTCTTCTGCTCCAAGAGATGCTCCAGAAGCAAGACCAGCTGGTCTGGAAGAAGCTAAAGACAAAACCAAACAGCCCATGAAAATGCCATTCAGCTGATGAGAAACTAAACCCAAATGTTCAGACAGACCACATACCCAGGGTAACCTGGGTGCTTTCAGCATATATCGGCAACATGGAAAGACTGTTCAGCTGACTTTTGTAATTCCTCAGGGTCTACATTGTCTGTATTCCCAAAGACACTATATTCTGGGGTCTGATTAGGCCCCGTTTTCCATGACTAATCATTTCAGTTCTGTACTTAGAGCAGATCAAAACTGTGCTTATCTTAATAAAACATTATCGTGGTTTACTGGATCTCTTCCTTTACAGCACGCATATACCAGAAAATGTAATTTAGCCTAGACAAAGATTCAAGGAGCCATCCAATTATAGGCAAACACCTGGAAATTTCACAGAAGATGTGGCAGTCTTTTTACCACATAAGCTCTGCAAATACACCTGCTGCACACTGAGAAATAAAGAGCACATACTGAAAGAACTGTGTCTTCCCTCCATTACGAAAATCATAAACTTATAATCCATTAAAAAGCTCAAAAGGCTGTATACAACTATATGTGCAGCTATACACACAGACACACAAGGTTACCCATATTCCTGAGTTCTCATACAGGAATGGTCAAAAGTGGTGTTACAAGTTAAGGGTAAAGACAGGAGGTAGTCTTTACATGGTACAAAAATAAAACACAATGTATGTGAAATACAAGAAATCAAGAGAAGCCTGTGTAAGACTTCATCCGTGTTACTCGCTATGGGGCAGCAGGGCCAGGCCTGATGGCCCTGTGAGATCGGCCCTGTAGTGCACTGGAGGAAGAATCAATTTGAGATACGCCTTGTAGGAAGTGAAAAATATTTATTCTAAAATCAAGATTTTAAAATTAATCCTATGAATTCCATGGTTCTCTCTGCTGAGCTTCTCTCCATCCCTGTGTATGTGCAGATCATTCCTGTCAATCCCAATTACAGGTCTGGAAGTTGATATCACGTCAACAGTACATTCATAAGACCACCTGGATTTTAACTGCCATTTTCTGATGTTCTAAAACAATTTTTAAAAAGTACCGGTTTCCCTCCCTGCTCATCTTTCTGCCCGCAAGCGTGCACTTTGCCTGACCCTCCCTACCCCCTACCCCCTCACTCATTCACACACACACATATACTTTTCCAAAAGGTACGCGGAGGGCAACGGGCAGACAGCAAGCACTGCAAACACCACACCCACCGCACCATTCCACTAGGTATCTGTTTTCTCACCTCACCCTTCTAAGTTCTAAGAAAGCCCCCACATGCCTACAGACAGAGGCAGAAAGAAAGGAGACAGACACCAATGCAATCATTTGGTTCTTGGGTATATTGTGTACTTCATAACATCGCTTCATCTGAAAGACATGCTGTGGCTATTCTCTCAGGAGAAACAAGGCGCCTTCAGCAAAACTGCAGTACAATCAGCACTGACAAGGACCCAAAGAATTACTAACGCTCCATTTCTTTTCATGAGAAGTCAAGTAATTGCAGCATGTTTTAAAGATAGCAAATTACTACATAACTACTTGTAACAATCACCCATCTACCATACGATATTAAAAAGAAATCTACTGTTTTACAGAAGAGGCCAAACCCAGGCCCCCAGCCTCTGGTAGGCCTCCTCACCATTCATATAAACATTGCCGGGTATCCGGCATGTGGGTATCCAGCACTTCTGCCCAGGCAGCCCAGTGAGACCAGTTCTCTTTCTCCCTCTGCCCTCCTTTCTCCTTCCAGTTCATCTCACCCTTCAGCCTCCTGTGATGTTCCAAGAGAGGTGCTTTCCTGCAGGAGGCTGAGCCTTCAACCCATGGCCTCAAGCACCCCTAACCTGTCTCCCAGGGCCGCTGAGTGAATGCCCTCCAGCCCTTGAGCCCTCTTCCCAGCGTCTGCCTTTTCACCCCAGTCGTGGGCTCTCCCCACTTCACCTCACTATTACCCTTTGTTGTGCTGCTGTCAAACAGCAGCTCCACGAGGGGTACCCAGGCCAGGCCACCACAGGATGGGGACCTGCTCTACCCCACAAACACTCAAAACTGGTGAGCAGCACTTCTCAAGACAGTCTGAGGACAACAGGAGCCTGGCATCGAGGCCCCTCCAGACAAAGGCAGGCAGGCTTCAGGGAATGGGCTCAGCCTCACAGAGAAGCGATTCTCGGCACCACCAGCGCCTAAACACCCTTTGCCAGAAGTGGGGCCTCGTTTGCTAACTAAATACAGAAGGAACCAACCCTGCCAAATTGCAGAATTACAAGGAAGAGGAGAGTAGAAAGAAAAGCATCTCCCCATATTATATGCTTGTGCTTACAAAGAAGCCTACTGTTAGAACTCTCATTTGGGATTTGGTCTAAACTAAAGAGACACACAGAGCAAAGAAACCCTGAGTAAGACAACTAGCTTGGTCCTCAACTTATCCCAACTAGGTTTAACCGATACAGCTCCAATTTAAAATCAAACAATTACCAATATGTGAACCTACAAAATTACCTGCATTCATACTTGTATATCTGAGTTTTCTTTTAAGCTGAAAGCTCAGCATCTCTACACAGAAACAGAACCAAAAGGATCAATGGAAGCTTTTGTCCACTCCAAATTTTACACAATGAAAATATTTAAAGCTAAACTCCCTGACTTAAGACCGCGAGATGGAAGGAAGGGAGGGAGCACACTGACTGACTCTAATTTGAGAGAGGTAAGGAGCAAGGGGGGACACTCCCCTCAGGTATCTGCTCCCCATAAAACAAGGCCCCCGACCACAGTGCTGCCAGAGCCAGCTTCATGCTCCCAGGTTTCTGTGAGTCCTATTCTTCTGAATAGACTTGAAATGACTCTCACTTAGTAAACAACCTGTGGCCACCTGGCTTTTAGTTGTAACTATGCTAACTCATGGGGGGAAATGTAGTTTCTGAAAAAAGTAGGGAAAAAAAAAATCAGTGAACAAACGTTATTTTGGGACACAGACAATAAAACTAATAAAGCATCTTTCATTCGCAAAGTAAACATTACAACATTTTTAAAGGATGAGATAATAGGGCTTAAAAAGAGGATATTGAAGCAAAAATGTGGTTAAACAGCTTCAATACATTTCTCTTTGTAAAATAAACATTTGCTCCCCGTAAAGCCACCCTACAAATGAAAAAGCAGTGGTCAAGTAATAAACCAAAATGTTTGTAAAGCAAGTGAAAGAGACCACATATCAGCAGATGTGCTCAAGGCAGCACCGGGTGGTACAAGGAGCCCGGGGCGGGCACGGGGGGAGTGGGACATGCTATGTGGACCACTCCACTTCCACCCACGTGGAAATCAAAGCAAACTTCACGTGACTTCTAGGCCAACTGCGTTTATTTATTTATTTTAAGATCAGCTGAATTTAAGACTGAAAGGCCAGTGTGTTTAATACAGCAGCATCGGCAGGAGAGAGATAAGGCTTTGGTTGTACCACAGAGTGATCGTGAAAAATAAACGACCTTACCTCCAAGCATCACCACCTAAGAAAGCAGCTCCTTCAGACAGTATAAAAAGAACTTGCCTTTATTTCTGGGGGCCCAACAGTGCTCACACCCACAGTTCAACAGTGACAGGAATGCAAAAGTCCTTTCCTTTGCATAAACAAGAAATTCACGATGGGGTTATTTTTTCCATACGGGGACCAGCTCATTATTTTTAAAATGCATCTGCCTCGGAAATTTACACAAAATAGGACAAGGTGCCAAAGTGATGTGGGTACTTGCAAGAGAACTTCACAGAACTATAAAACTTGCTGAAATGAGTACAAGAAATGAAATGCTCAACGAGGTCAGTCAAGCACAAATGCTGCTTGTTAAGGATTTTAGAAGTCTGTGTTCTACTCTAAACATGGAAGATTTCATAGTTGCTAAATACTAAGAACTGTACAAAGAAAAAAGTCCATTGCATGTTTTTCCCAACTTCAGAGTCGACGCAAGCTGTACGACTTCGAATGGTTTGGGAGAGTTTTTATGCATGCTCTTGGAAAGAAAATATGAATTTTCCACACCCACCCTCCTAAACTAGAGGCAGCTAAACCAAAAAAAAACCCCTGACTCTTCCAGAAGCCTCTTACTGCTGTCATGGGGGCATCACTCACTCTGCGCTCCCAGAAGACCACCCACGAAACTGAGGTCCCGCCACCATTTCTTCCATTAGCATGATGCAGAACAGGCCAGCTCACCTCCTA
Source organism: Hylobates moloch (assembly GCF_009828535.3). Lineage (NCBI taxonomy): Eukaryota > Metazoa > Chordata > Mammalia > Primates > Hylobatidae > Hylobates > Hylobates moloch. The sequence continues at coordinate 67,507,546 of NW_026652285.1, read as the reverse complement.
CATCAGAAAATGCCATGGACATGTCTCATGACTGACCTTGCAGAGGCAGGGCCTGTGACAAGAGACCAGCAAATGGCAACATCCAAGCCCCATTGCCTGCACCCCTCTGAAAGCAAAGGAGGGTACCTCCCGGCGTGACCCAGCTGGTGCGCTGCAGCCTCAGACGAAGAAAGTCACTGTGTGGCTCCCCAGACAGAGAATAAGCCTGGGACTAATGCAGCCATGGATTGCCAGTGGCGTGAGTTCTATTATTACCCCATTATCACTCTGGGATCTGTGCCTAAATGAAGCATGCTTCCTCCCTGATGCCATTTCCTTTTATCCTGGCTGGAGACTAAAAGCGGATCAATGGGGGCAATACATATGATGTCACTTCAATTTACAGCCACGGCCTCCCCCTCTCCAGTCTGTCTGAAACACACAGAAAGATCAATTCTTCCCAAAAATGGTTAAAAAATGCTTGGGGAGCATTCTTCTTCCAGAAAAGCATTCTCTGCTATATTTGTCTATGTTACTACACAGGGAACTGTTTACGTGGAACAAAAACAGAAGAAATGGTGGGGGTGGGGGGAATCTCAAATTCTGTATGCTGGAGACTTGCTGGCTGAAATTCAACACAAGCAGGGTCCTTTGAAAGTCACATGCAGGCGGCCTTCGGGCAGGGGCACAACAGAAACCAGTTTTCTTTTGTCCCTTGGATTAAAAAGGTGATCCCACTGACATAAAATATCTCTCATTTTTATAAAGTTCCCCCAAAGTCTGACAAATCCCCTTTCACTCTTCCCAGAAAACACATCCACCACCTTAGCAGACCCTCAGGTTGCCCCTTCAGTCCACAGGTATGGGAAGAAACAGCTTCTAATCACACAGTGCCCTCATTAAAGGAGACAGAAAGCTTGGCTACAGGACACGAGACAGAACTTACAAACTAAGTCATCTTCCAGACTCGGCTCTGAACCAAATAAAACACAGTGAAAATCTCTACGCTGCATAAATTTTCACATGGTGCTTTTTGCCAATAAGGCAAAATTAAGATATAATCAATGAAGTTCCTCAAAACAAAACCAAGAGTTCTCCCTCCTCATAATCCAAAAAGAAACAGAAAACGTTCAGAGCCACAGAACCCAGGTGCAGTCAGCCTTTACTGCCCACACACTAGCTAGGCCACAGTCTTCCACAAACGGTCTTCTTCCATCTGTTACTTTTTAAATGATAAACATTTCTAAGAAACAAAAGTAGACAACTTAATAATATGTACACATACCAGGTGTCTGCCCAAGAGCCTGCCTACTAGGATATCATGACAGAACTGAAGTATATTTATTCTGAATTAGTAATTTGTATAATGGAAAAATACAATTGGTTTGAATTGCTGCTGAAAACACAATTCAGAAAAGAAAAATCTTTGTATGTTGAAGCAAAAACTTAACATATTTTAAAGAACTGCCGAAACTTACAAATAGAGGTCTCTACTGTTCACATTATTTGTGGGGCATAAAATTGGATTTGCCGGCAAAGGAAGTCACCAAACAATAAAGAGAAAAAAATTTTTCTTCAAAATAAAGAAAATCAATCAATTGGTGCATATTTGTCCAGCAGAGTCAGTTATTTCTGATTATCAAACATCTTTAGGGAGTATGTCTATAAACAAATTTTGGAAAGAAAATTCAAATAGCAGCAAATATTCATATAGCTCATTTTATACAGAGAAAAGCATATTTATTAGATTTTTGCGAAATTCTAATAGTTATAGTTCAAAAAGATTACTGCAAATTTTGAGCCACGGTTTGCTTGTGGAGTTTCTAAAAGTGGCACCACAGAACCTAAAACAGATACATACCATCATTAGCAAATACTATCTGAAATAATTTATTGGCATAAATAATTCTCATGTTTCCAGATTGTAAGGGTCAAATGTTCCTGTGCTATTATTCCCCTAACTCTTGCTAAAAGCATATACTATATGCAATCTAACACAAAGCATATTATTTAAATGATGAAACATGCAATCCTCTGGTCAACTGGATCTCTTACAACCACGTGTACATTAATATTTTATGTTATTATATATGTTGGAAGCATCATAAACACTCAAATTGAAAATTTCCAAGTATTTCACAAGAGATATGTGGGATCCTTGTGTCCACCTCCCCAACCCCAGATCCTGCCAGACCAATTACAAGGGGCCAAAGGGAAAACATTCCTGATCTATGCTTCTCAAGAAAATCATCACTCACAAAAAAGAAACTGTAAATTCCTAAGTGATTCTGTCTATTCACCCTGCCACGACAACAATGGCATGTTCAATATATGGCTGAATATTTCTAAAGAAATTGGAATACTTTAAAGTATCAGAATATTCCTAACTTTTCTTGTATTCACATTTTCATAAAAATTTACTTCTTTTTGTTTCCATAGAATTAATGCTTTTGCCACAAGTGGTAGCTCACGCCTGTAATCCCAGCACTCTGGGAGGCCTAGACAGGAGAATGGCTTGAGCTCAGGAGTTTCAGACCAGCCTGAGCAACACAGTGAGACCTCACTCCCTACCCACCCCCAAAATTAGGTGTGGTGATATGTGCCTGTAGTCCCAGCTATGTGGGAGGCTGAGGTGGGAGGGTCATCTGAGCCCTGGAGTTGGAGGCTGCGGTGAGCTAAGATTAATCCAGTAGACTTCAGCCTGGGCAACAGAGCAAGACTCTGTATCCAACAACAACAACAAAAAAGAATTAATGCTCTTACCTAAATTAATAACAGTGTACTTAATACTTGATGTATTTATCTTGAAGGAGAGTATATACATTTTATAATTCTGAGTTCCTAATTTACAAACAGTGACATTTGCTAGCTCCAATTCTAGTTACACATTAACTTATGACCCGCTAAAGCCCAGCATATGAATATAACTTTACTGTAAAAAAACGGTTGGCTGAGTCTATGAATCAAAACATCCTATATGGTATGTAGCCATGCAATGGAATACTATGTAGCTATTAAAAAGAATGAGATGGAATTATTTTTGTAACATGGGAAAATGGCAAGAAATGTTTTTAGAAGAAAGGTTCAGAATAAAATGTAGACTATGGTTCAATTTGTGTAAATTACATTCTAAAGATACATAATAAGAAAATAAGGAATGCTTTGTGTCAACTGTTTCTCTAACCTACCTGAACTCTCTGCCTTCCCCTGTCCATTTTTCTGCTTCCAGCTGAAGGTGAAATATTTTTCTTAACTCATGCTACAAGTATTTCCTAATAATTCACTTAAAAGAGAGATCTACTTTATGAGAAATTCATTACCACAACCAAACCTAAGAACACTGAAAATGATTAAAGCATGTGCTCTAACAAAGTACTGAACCCGGCAACTGGAAACCAGGGGTTTCTCTAAAGCTGGCCCGGTAGTTATGGGAAGACCTCCTAGCACTGTGTGCACTGAGAAACCTATCATTGTCTCTCTAGTCTTAGTCATAACATTTTAACATTGGTTCTGTGCAGGCAGCAATCAAAAATTGGACGAATTTAAAAATTTCCAAATATTCTGTAAATAGATACATAGGAAGCACAGTGTCAAACAGTCACATGCTCAGGTTTTTAGGCTGTTACTTACAATACTAACAAATTATAAAATATATTCAGACTTTTTTTCCAAGGGAAAAAACCAGTAATTTCATCCAAACCCAGAATTTCTTCCTTTCTGTAATTTCCTATATTACTCCAATATGTCAAAAATCACAATCAGATGGTCTGTGTAGGATTATTCATTACAAATTTAGTAATTTTAGTTAATAATTTATCAACACGATTCTTCTTTGGTTAAATGTTTTTTATACAGCCCTATATTCCTGGTGAATAGTAATCTATACTATGCACAAAATTACTGTGTTCATATGGACAGATAGGCAATCATCACTAACATTCAGTGTGATAATACAGTTTTTCCTCTAAATTAGAAGGGATTAGCAAATAGAGGAAAAAACTCAGCTCTTACAGAAAATATCTATCTTCAGAATTTTATGTACAGAAAATAGGATCCTCTCCTTTTGAGTTTAAACAAGGAATAACTGAGTTCAAAGAAAACTATATTTTAACTTCTATAAAAGGAATATACATTTTTAAGGCCGTGTCTTAAATATTAGAACCAGATTTTGCTCATTTCATGTGCTATCAACCCCCATCCTTGATAGTCAAATGTTTATCACATTGAAATAAAGGACTTAATGCCCAACATAATATGAAGAAATAATAAGGTAACAATGTCTACAAGAATAGCTGTCAGTTAACTCTCTGGTGATTTAAAAGAATGTATTAAAAGCAAATTTATATAGCAACACATGAAAGTTCAGACCAGGAGTGATTCTCATTCCTCAACTAGAACATATCTAAAAAATATAAATTTATCAACTTAAAAAGTTTCATAGGCCAGGCACGGTGGCTCACGCCTGTAATCCCAGCACTTTGGGAGGCTGAGGTGGGCAGATCACGAGGTCAGGAGATCGAGACCATTCTGGCTAACACGGTGAAACCCTGTCTCTACTAAAAATACAAAAAATTAGCCAGGTGTGGTGGCGGGCGCCTGTAGTCCCAGCTACTTGGGAGGCAGAGGCAGGAGAATGGTGAAAACCTGGGAGGCGGAGCTTGCAGTTAGCCAAGATTGTGCCACTGCACTCCAGCCTGGGCAAAAGAGCGAGACTCCGTCTTAAAAAAAAATAAAGTTTCATAAACGTTCTTTACAGTACAGATCTGGTTGATTATTCTTCATATTTAAAAAGCTAATGGTAAAATGACTGAAAATGCCTCTTTAATTATAACAAACTGTAATCAATGAAATGATAGCTCTGCAATTTTTTAAAAAGCGAATAGATGGGCTGTATGAGGAGTTATAACAATCTAGTTTGCTTTATGTGCAAAAACTCAACTGTATGTCTTAGAAAGATCTCTCCCTTTGCCTTCCATAGTCTCCTTGTTAAAACTTACTATTAAGGATTAAGGGTTTTTTAAAATCAAAACTCACAGTTAAAAAAAAAAGTATGGCTGGGCACAGTGGCTCACTCCTGTAATCCCAACACTTTGGGAGGCCGAGGCAGATAGATCACAAGGTCAAGAGATCGAGACCAGGCCGGGCGCGGTGGCTCACGCTTGTAATCCCAGCACTTTGGGAGGCCGAGGCAGGCGGATCATGAGGTCAGGAGATCGAGACCACGGTGAAACCCCGTCTCTACTAAAAATACAAAAAATTAGCCGGGCGTGGTGGCGGGCGCCTGTAGTCTCAGCTACTAGGAGAGGCTGAGGCAGGAGAATGGCGTGAACCCGGGAGGCGGAGCTTGCAGTGAGCCGAGATCGCGCCACTGCACTCCAGCCTGGGCGACAGAGCAAGACTCCGTCTCAAAAAAAAAAAAAAAAAAAAAAAAAGAGATCGAGACCATCTTGGCCAACATGGTGAAACGCCATCTCTACTAAAAATACAAAAATTAGCTGGGTGTGGTGGCGTGCCCCTGTAGTCCCAGCTACTCGGGAGGCTGAGGCAGGAGAATCACTTGAACCTGGGAGGCGGAGGTTGCAGGGAGTCGAGATCACGCCATTGCACTTCAGCCTGGGTGACAGAGCGAGACTCCGTCTCAAAAAAAAAAAAAAAAAAGTAAGCCACAAAAACATTTTAGAGATAACGACATAACAGTTGCTAAGTGAGAAAAAGAACAGCAACAGAAGGACAGAGAAACCAAGTCAACCACTCCGATCCTCAGGTTAGACAAGTGATTCAAGTACGGACACACAAATACATTCTTAGCAAATTCTGAAGCAGGAAACATAATTTATAAATTATTTTCACTCTTGGGTATTTATTCTGGAGTTGGAAACACTAACATTCCATTACTCCCAGTTCCTGTCCTTTCTTGTGCAAAGACACACAGTCAAGACAACATAAATATCTTTTTGGTCACATTTTATTTTCTAATATTCTTTATTTTCTACCAAATCCAAACTAAGCAAAAATTTTAGCCACATGTCTGCAATTTGTCAGGTGGTTTCTGCCATCAAGTTGACAAAGCAACCTGTCCATTTGTAAGGAGAGCCGACCGCAACTAAGGAGCAGGGGGGAGGTGGGGAGGGGAGTCCAACTACATGAGGGATTGCTGGAAAAATAATGGAACTTGTTTTCATTTAATAAAAATGTGTTGAGAGTACTGTACAATCTCCTATCCAAAGTTTCAGTTTTATTTCACAGAATGATTTAATGTCTACAAGGCATAGGAGTCCCATTTCCTCCAAATTCTGCAGTTTTGGATTCTCGTCCAGACAGTTTACACACTAGATTAACTGTGAAAAGTGTTATGAGGAATAGGGCAAAGGATTAATTCCTTAACAGTCTCTTGGATATGTAGGGAAATTCATGCTACTGAAAATAAAATGGATTTAATTTCAGGAGAACAAGGGCAGAAGTCTCAGATTTCAAGAAATGTTTAATTTTCCTACATTACATAGGACAGAAAAGGCTGCCTTGCCGATGTGTGAGAGGGTGATGCGAACAACATCGAGTCTGTTTGCCCTGAAGTTACACATTTTGCACAAATAGCTGAATAATTCATAAATTTAGATACAGCCCATCACGACAGAAACTATTTCCAAGGAAACAAGTAGACTGAAATAGCGTTATAAAAATGTTCTTTTATGGCAAAACGTCACTTTACTGCTATGAGTTTAGACATAATCTTAGTTCTACTGTGAGTTCCAGCCTGGACCCAGAGCCTGGAGCAGCCTGAAGTTGACAGGCGAGCAGGGGATCTGAAATGCGACTTTGCTGCCAAAAAAGTATTCTCTTACATAATTTCAAGTACTTGAAAGTCAATCAGCGAGTCTTCAAAAATGCAAAATGGATACTCACAAGTGGTGGTTAACTATGGATCTAAAATCCTGGTAGGTCTTTTCATAGGCGTTGGCATGAACATGATTAAAACCTAAGATGTGCTTTCTAGCAATAATCTAAATTCTAAAATGTATGCAAGACTTTAGGAAATTTGTTTAGACAAATTTCGCAAAAATGGTTAAGTTTTAGAATTTCTAGTATTTTTGTATCTTCCTTTACATATGTAAAATGTGCTCGTATAAGAAAAAGTACTTTATTAGAATTTTACTTTGATGTTAAAATGTAACATTCCCTACAACTTTCCGAAGTTACAGGAATAACATTTCTAAGCTGATTATTTAAATTTTAATGGAAAATCGTCTATAGAAAACCATACTTTCCCTCCCTCCCCTCAGTATTCCTATTTATCTGCAGAAATTAAGAATTTATCTTTTAAAAAGAGGCTAAAATGAAACACAGGTTTTTAATTGTTTTTCTTATATAAATTAAGCTGAAGAAGAAAAACTTTTAAAATTCTCCTGTGGCTACTGCTTGCATCTCGCATTTTTACAGAATTTCCCTTTAACATATCAAAGTTCCAACGGAGCAACTATAATCTCCACCTTATACTCCAAAGTGAAGCTTGACTCCTTTAAAACAAACCAGCTTGAAAAACCAGTGAGCACAGATCCTCAAAAAGTGGATAAACAAACTTTAAAATTTCTAAGAACCACTTTTCTGCTGATTTCACAGTATAGATTCTCATCTCGGAATTTAACAAGTAACAGCTAACTCTGACAGAGAAATGTTTGAAAACTCACAGGCTGCTCCTCTCTGGGGAGCCCAGCCCTCTCCCCTGCAGCCGGAGCCTAGAGCAGGCTCTTCCCGGCGGCAGCGCAGGCGAGGCCCCGTCGGGTGAACGCGCGCGTGGCTGCAGAAATGCCAAGCCTGATCCCGCAAGGTATGTTACTATCTCCCTGCTGGATTTGTCCTTCGTGTGAACTTTCTTGAGCGCCCCAGAACGTGTGTTTGCCTGGCCTTTTTGATTTGAAAGCCTGGTAAATAAAACATGCACGAAATCACAATTCCGACGCCTATGCCCTTGAATCACTCTGAATTTAAAAGGTTTACCGCCAGCTTGGAAGCAAGAAACACAAGCAGCAGCCACTCAGCAACGTCCCAAAGCGCGCCCGAGGGACACAGCAGCCCCGCTCCCGTCCCTCCGTATCACCTGGGCGGCGGCAGCGCAGGCTGGGAGCCGAGGGCAGGCGTGGGCGCAGTGCAAGCAACAGTTCGCGGTCTCTGCGTGCCCCTGCGGCGCGAAGCCGAAGCTGGAGAGGACGGAGAGCCTGCGCTGCTCTGGTCCTTGCCGGCACGGCCGGCGGGGTGGGCCGCGGTCGGTCCCCGCGCTGTCAGTCTCCCGGCCAGGTCCCGCGCCCGCGAGTATCTCGGCGGCCGGCACCTCGCCCCGCCCCTGCGCCCCAGGCCCCGCCTCGCCCTGCCCCGCCCCGCCCCGGATGGGCCGCTCCCAGCCGGCAATTACTCTAATGAGAAGTTTTCATCTCAGCACTTCTACAAGGTACAAACCAGCCCCAACACAGCCGACAATTCAAATGGCTTTGAGAACAAAGGCAGTCATAGCTGTAGCAATTTCTCCTCTCATTTACACAATGTGAGGACTTTCTCTCTTTGCATATGGTATTTAAGAAAAAAAGTTTAAGACTAGCATACATGCCATTTCACAAGGATATTAGTATTACTGTGGAAAAACATCAGACCTGGCCGGCTGCAACTGAAAAAAAAAAACTTCAAAATAAACACATAAATAAATTTTTAAGTTTGGTCCCTCCTGCAGAACAAATGTTCCTGGACCACCTGGTGGAAATTGGCAACATGCTGAGGTGTGAGAGGACTGTTTTCTTACCGCGTACAGATCATGTGAATAAAAGAGCAACAAACCGCCCAGGGCAGCTTTCTGTAAGAATAAACAATCTATACAATTCTTAATCAGCACTGGTGGAGGCCGCTAATTGTTCACACTAAAATCAGAAAAAACAAAATGCCAGAAATAAGTTTTCTGTATGCAAGGACAGCTTTAATGGTTAATTACGGTATCTTCATCCTAAACAACCAGAACATTTGCATGGCAAACAAGAAACCCATCTCATTTCCAATCTTGCAGCAATCTCAGTAGATAGAAGTCACCAGAATCGAACCCAACAACAAAATAAAAAACTCCAACAAGGATTAAGAGGAATGTGATTTATTGAGAATAAGTGAGAGGTAGGTATTCCTAGAATGCACTTCAAACAAAAACAGAAAGATGTGGCCCCAAACCACAGGACAGGGACCTACCTCAGGAAGGGAACTGATCAGGGCAGTTTTCCCTAGAAAACTGTAATAGTCCATTCACAAGTTCGGCATGTTAAACTCTTCATTCTAATTTAAAATGTAATTAGAATGTTGTAGATAAGAAAAATTATAACTAAAACGTGCTTAGAAAAATAAAACATCAAAAACAAAGCCTTCTTATACTTTGACAGTACTGATTTGATCTTTAAATAATCTGCATCCATTTAAAAGAATTACTGAACAAAGTTTGTGTGAAAGGTTAAAAAAATCAGGCAATGAACCACTGAATGGAAGGATATTAAAACCACACCACTATAAAAACTTTGCATTAAACAGGCTGAAAGTCTTCCACTTTCAAACTGTATTTCTTTTTTCAAAAACAGGTTTAAATTTTTAAAACATTTCAGGTAAGTATGGCTTTCAGTCCCATTCCATGCATTTATAAAATGTGAGCTAAAATATCTCCATCTAGAAGTCAAGAAAATCCTAAACTGTTCGTGTGATAGAAAACTTAGTACCTTATTTTCTTACAAAATGCCATGTTTGGTAACTAAATTTGCCTCTCTAAATATTAACATGACAAATAGCTGAATACAATTTAAATTGTAATAACCACTTTAAAAGTTAATCCTTTTTTAAACAAGAATATCAACTGATTTTAAGTTAAAACAAGCAGAATAAGAAACAAAGTGAGCACTTTCAAATGCTAATATGTCTACCTAAACTTACAACTTTAGTTCCCTGAAAGTAAGATGACATTCTTACATACTTAAAACTAAGAAAATCAGGTGTCTGGGAAGTAAAAAAAATAGAAAGGACTCCCAAACACTTGTTCTGCAGATGAAATAAACATGGTGAGCAACTGAGAACCCAGGGAGAAAACTCCTTCAGAGAAAATGTAATACTCCCAAAAAACTTATCCTTCCCTATGTTCCCCATACTCCCAGGTCTAGAAGTCGTTCTTAGCTGGGTCGATCTCTTTGTGTACAGCACAGAACACTCCCCTTTAAATGTTAAGCACACTAATAAGCTTTATGCATGTTTTCAAATGTGTAAGAACATTAAAATTAAATATAATTCCCTTAAAAATTATGTCCGTTTGAAAAATTCTTATCTACCTTTAAAAAACAAACATTCTTTAATGAGAGACAGAAATAAAGAAGTTTCACAAAATACACCAAAACATTCTTGGCAAAAGTAAATCTCCACTTCAGGCGCCTACGCTATCAGCCTCATCGCTCACACAAACATTTTAGCATGTACTTTTAAAAGCAAAAAGCCACTGCCGATTAAGTTGGTCAAATTTGCAATTCTGCTTTCAACTAAAACTTAGAGAGTAAGCCTTGGGATAAGCCACAAAAGGTCTTGAGTATTTCCATTTCAGATAAGCAGTTCTCACTAACACCACAGATTTAACTTATCAAATGATTCCAATACTATTTGTTCGCGCTATTTTTATAATTTCCATTTTGCTTTTTGGGAGTTGAATCAGTGGCCCTAGTCCATATATTTTTTTAAAGAATCCGTATCTAGGAACCCGTATCTTCCTTTCTAAGCCCAGCGCAGTCCTCTACTGGCCAGCAGTGCTCGTGCCACCTGAGCACCCACCCTGCGTTCCTACTGTTGTTCAAAGTTGGGGTGGCGGCACCTTCCGAAGGCATTTCCAAAGCAAATCCCCGAACACCACTCTCCATTCCGCAGGGGCCGGCAGCGCGATGCTGCCTGAAATCTACTGGTACTGCTCCCCTCTCAACTGGCCTCATGTTCGTTTAACGAGGGTTAGGGGAGCTACGCTACATGGACATCTGTCTGGATGTCCTCTGTGAAGGCTTAAAGCATGACCTATTTAAATTAGAAGCACGAGGACCACGATTATCCATAGAAAAAAAGAAAATATCTGGCCCTTAGGAGAGGGCAGCTGCTGTACAGCAATCCTTGACACGAGTAACTCTGGTTCTGAAGCCGAGGCCCCAGGGTGGGTGCAAGGGGCCCGACCCAGAGCCCTCCGCGCGGAGAGGACCCAGCCACCAGCATCCTTGACCGCACTGGAAGGTGCGGTAAGACCGGAACAAGAAGGCTTCAGAAAAACTCAGCCGTGTCCAAAAGGCTGGCTCCAAAGCTGGGAGCACACCTAACACAAGGAGGTTTTAACAAAAGCAAGTAGCGCTGGACCTGGGGCCTCTCACCAACCCCCGTCAGCAGCGGACGCAGCAAAGGCCCGCCGGGTGCAGGGGCGCGCCCCAGCCTACAGTCGCCCCAGGGCGTCCCCAGCCCCAGCAGGCGCAAGCCTGCATCCCTCCTGTGCCGCTGCGGAGCTGCACTGACGGGACATGGGTCCGCCCGCTGCAGGCGATGACACTCCCTCTTTAAAACCTGTCGTCCTTTCCTCCAAGCACAGTGATTTCGCAGACGCTAGGGCCGCCGTTGGCTGGGGAGTAACCCGGGCCAGGGTCTTATCCCCCCTGGCTACTCACCTTGTGACCTTGGGCACAAGCGCTGTGACGCCCAACTCTCCAGGGGTGTCAGGAAACAGCACCGTCCTTGGCGCGCCCTTTCTGGCTAAAGACCCCTGTTTCTGAGCATGAATGTAAAATGGCCCACCCTCTTCCCCATGTTCCTTCAACACCAACTCTGCACAGCCTGAGATGTGTGCCGAGAGGGACTGACGCAATCCATGATCCTATCAAATGTAACCCTCAAATGTAAACTACAGGTGCCAAATAAGCTCTCCACTCTCCCCCTTCCCCCACTGCCAGCACCTCTCTAGTGCAGGCCCTAGGGGCACACCAGGCCTGCCTTACCACCAGGTAGGTTCCCTGATTCCCACCCTGCACTCCTCTCTGGCTGGGGACTGAAACAGTGACATGTATGCCCTATGTGTGCAGATCACTATGCTCATTTCCAGTCCCAATCCACTCCTCAGCCCTTCAACAAACCTTTCTGCAGCCTACTCAGCCCTCTGCCTGGAATGCCCTCTACTCAAATCACTATTCAAGGGGTCACGTTTTTCAAGAACCCTTCACCAATCTTACCCTTCCAGATGCAGAATTTGCTTCATGGGTTTTACTCTCATTCATTTCCAAGTGGGCTGTTATGCTATTCTGCCATACAACAGAATTATTGGAGTGCTGCTGCGCATGATGCTCCCATTTCTGACTCCTTGCAGGCCTGGGATGTCTTTACTTTTAATCCCCCCTCACTCCCACCCCCACCTGCATCCAGCGGAGCCAGTTTTGAATTAATGTAACCTTCTTGTAGTAGGATCAAAGTTTCCATTTGTGCCCATTAGCAGCGATTCTTAGCAACTAAATGATGGAAATATGTTAAAATAGAATCAACTTTAAAAGACAAATTAAAAGATAATACTTTTTTTAAGCCTTGTACCATTAATTTCACAGACAAAGAAAACCATTACAGGTAAATGTCTTATCTATTTCAGGGACATTTTCCCTAGGAAGCTGTTGACAGCTTAACCTTGGCAGCTCTGCTTTATGCAAATGCAGATGGTGCTTTTCTCCCAGAGAACTTCGCACGCACGTGTTATCTCAGTTGACTTTGCAAATGGCCTTGTAGACAGGAGCACACGTTACCCACAGTCTTAGGTGACTGGGGAAAGAGAACACAGGAAGGTCAAGCCACTTAATACACAATATGTACACAGTGGTTACAACTACATAAAAATTTTGGGCTGGGCACCAGGGCTCACATCTGTAATCCCAGCACTTGGAGGCTGAGGCTGGTGGATCATGTGGGCCCAGGAGTTTGAGATCAGACTGGGCCAAAACTCTGTCTCTACAAAACATACAAAAATTAGCCAGGCATGGTGGCATGCGCCTGTAGTCCCAGTTACTTGGGAGGCTGAGGTGAGAGGATTGCTTTGAGTCCAGAAGGTTAAGGCTGCACTGTGCCCTCATCTTGCCACTTGTATTCCAGTCTGGGTGACAAACTGAGATCCTGTCTCAGAAACAAAACAAAACAAACCTAAAAATTATACAGATGTGTGCACAAAAAAGGATGTTTACAATGTTAAAACTGGAATATCATTTTAACTGGAAGTTTTCCTATAAAGTGTTAGTACAAATTATAAAATAAAAAATTTCACAAGACAAAGCAAATGATTAACTCAATTATTCACAAGTCAATAAAACTATAACTGAGTCATTCTTTTAAATAGAAATGCCAATTTCCCTCAAACTAAAACTATAAATTAGTTTTATGTCACACTGAAAATTTCTCTTTATGTCAGCAGTTGGCATGTTAGATATTACAGTGTAACAGAAACTTCATTTAAGCAAAAGTACAAATGACTTTTTCTACTATAATAGCATATATCTGTATATGCACATACATTATTTTTCCTGATGGTAGTTATGAGAAGCTGTAAGAAAATTACAAAGCCACTAACTACCTCCCACCTTTTCTTATTTTTGTGTAGATGACGTGGCAGCGGGCGGGGGGGGGGGGTCTCACTTTGTTGCCCAGGCTGATCTCGAACTCCTGGGCTGAAGAGATCCTCTTGCCTTGATCTCCCAAAGTGCTGACATTACAGGTATGAGCCACTACACCCAGACAAAAAACCCATATCTAATACTACACTCTGTATTTGTCAACTATCAAACCCTATGAACTCCCCAATTCACTACCCTTTACATTATCAACATCCTCTGAGGTTGTAGGCAGGATAATGGCCACATTACCTGGCAAAAGGGAATTAAAATTGCAGATGGATTAAGGCTGCTAACCAACTATGAGATTACCCTGGATTATAGAGGTGGGCTCAATGTAAGCCTAAGTGTCCGTATAAGTAGAAAAGGCAGGCAAGAGAAAGAACCAAAAAGACAGCAGTGTAAGAAGGACTTGGCCAAACCATGCTAGCTTTAAAGATGGAGGAAGGGGCCATGAAGCAACGAATATAGGCAACCCTAAAAGCTGGACAAGGCCAGGAACTAGATTCTCTCCTAGAGCCTACAGAAAGAAAGTGCTGCGGACACACTGACATTAGCTAATGCAGGCTGATATTGGACTTCTGACCTCCAGATACTATAATAAATTTGTTTTAAGCCACAATATTTGTGGTAATTTGTTAAAACACAATAGGAAATTAATACATCTGAGTTCCAAGTTCCTCATAATCAATGTCATTGCTTCTTAGCCTGTTTGGTGAAACACCTAAGGATAATGACATCCTTTTTATTTATTTATTTATTATTTTTTTTTTTTATTTTTTATTTTTTTTTTGAGGCAGAGTCTCGCTCTGTCGCCCAGGCTGGAGTGCAGTGGCACAATCTCGGCTCACTGCAAGCTCTGCCTCCCAGGTTCACACCACTCTCCTGCCTCAGCCTCCCGAGTAGCTGGGACTACAGGTGCCCGCCACCACGCCCAGCTAATTTTTTGTATTTTTAGTGGAGATGGAATTTCACCATGTTAGCCAAGATGGTCTTGATCTCCTGACCTCGTGATCCGCCCGCCTCGGCCTCCCGAAGTGCTGGGATTACAGGCATGAGCCACCACGCCTGGCCAATGACATCCTTTAAAAGCTCTTGGCTACACCTGAATTCATCAGCTTCCTTTTAAAAGAGGAAGGCTTCTTCCCGTTCCCTCCCAGATCCCTAAGTGTGCTGCTTTATAGATTATTTCAGGCTCAGTTCTGGAGGTTGAAGAGTTTGTTGGGTTTTGGGGGAGGGGAGAAAAGGCGGCTAGATAGGAGGTCTACGGGCCTTCTGGGTCTGGTTCTTTAACTGCTCTGCTGCTTTTATAGCACCATGGAGGCCGGGGCAGAGCGTGTCAATGAAACAAAGGACAAACATGAAACAAAGCGCCAGGGGCCACCGCGTCTTGATCAAATCTAAGAGCGATTCTAGTTAATGAGTAACATAACCCCACCAACCTTTTTCATGGCTTTAATTATTACAGCCGGTAAGAAATATTCAAGCCATCCCTGTTTAGTGATGTTTTATTTACCCCTAAAGGCTAAAGTCTTCATTAAGTGCAGAAGAGTTGTGTTCAATTCAACACATATGGTGAGATCACAAACTGGCTTATTATACTTTTTTAGTGTCTCTCCCTCTCCACACACACACACACCCCCAAGGACTCTGAGTACACAGTACACAATCTCAATCTGGCAATATCACAATTTCACATTACCACAAAGATGATTTTTTTAAAAAAATCTTATTTCTGAATAGTTTTCCTTATTCTCAATTTTTCTAGCACAAATCCATCTTCTCATAAGGCCATTTCCTATACTGATTAAAGCGCAAGTCACTCTTGCTACAAAGGAGTCTTTCTTTGGCCCCAAATGTTTCACTCACATACATGAAAACTGGCTAAGTTCCTGAATGGCACAGAGCCTTTTGGTTTGAGAAGCCTGACAAAATGTCTAAGTAGTAAAAAGAACTGGTAAAACGTGAGAGCCTGTTATTTATTGCAATTCACATATCCACAAGATCAACAGCCATTACTTGCTTCTTTTTTGGAGTGTGGAGACTTAACTCTGTCATGGAATTCCCTGATTATGGTATTTTCTGAAGTTCACAATGTTATGTTTTCTAAAGGGAAACAACCAGCCATAGCTTTCCAGGTACAATCTTTGAGCAAGGGAGTGAGACTGTTTACCGTGTTTTCTATTAGAAAAGGAATGTTTTCAGCTCATCTGCACTTGGATCAATATTTTTATCTTTGGGTATCATTTGGCATTGCTGTCACTGGAGCTGCAAAAACACAGGAGGAGCCAGGATCATCCAAAATTCTGATCCTGCACTTTGCAAAAGAGAGGACGAGCTGGGTGTCGCTCTGTCATGTGTGGCCCCACCTCCAGGAGCTTAGGCCAGGAGGGAACTGGGAATGCCTATGCCCATCAGCAATAGGTGTCCTGGGGGCACCTGGTCAGAAAGACATAGAGGAGGGGAGGGAGAAAGGTCCCTGCTCTCCTCTTTCATTGCAGAGACAGAGACAACTTCTGAGGAAGAGCTGGAATCCTGGGGTCAGGGGAGGCAGCCCAGGGGGAAATGCACATGGCCTGGGCCTCAATGCCGTTCCTTCAGAAAAAGGGGGTTACCACTTGGCTCTGTGGTGGCCCTAAGGTGGGAAGATGAACTTGGCTTTGTGTCTGATCATCCACTTTATTAGCAGGATCACACATCGTGGTACACAGCCTGTCTTCCGCTCCAGTTCTCGAGAAACCATTCCTGATAGCAATATAATTCTAAATGGGAGTAATAAAATGCATAATAAAGAGGCTAGGCACTACATTTTACAGAGGATGGGAAAGCAAAGTTGATTTTGTATGTGCAACTGTTCCTGTCAATGGACGAACAAGCCTGTGGGAAGGGACTGGGGCAGCAGAATCCCCTGGTGTGGCTCTGGCCTCAGGGTCCCCTGACTGTGTGCCTCCTCTCTCCTCCACCTACTGAGGTCCCCTGGGAGGGAGGAGAAGCCACCTGTAACCTCTTGCTGCTCAGGTATTAAAGCAGGGCTGATGAGGCCTGTGCCTCTGAGCTCCTCAATGCCCCAATGCTATTTTTATTATGTTCCCAGAATTAAATTCAAATAGCATCTTTAACATGCTTTAGTTCTGTGGGAAAAGGAAATACATCAATCATGCAATAACTATAAAAATTTAACATCCTGAAACCTGTTTTTACAAACTCTAAATAAAAAGTCAGCAATCTTAGTCTGCCATCACAAATCATTGTTCTTGACAAATAATGACAGTGGCTATTTTAAAGATTTCTTAAAATTAACATGAAAAGTGAATGAATGAATGAATGAATGAATGAACATGTCCATAGTAGGGATAAACAAATTAGCAAGTTCGAAAGTTGTTTCTGTTTATACAGCCTGCTTAAAGCTTTTGAGAGAAATATTACTTATGTTAAACGTATTTAATTATAGGATAGGAATTCCTTAAAACTATGATCCAGTTTTATTTTTTGTTTTTGAGACAGGGTCTCACTCTGTCACCCAGGTTGGAGTGCAGTGGCGTGAACACAGCTTACTACAGCCTGGACCTCTTGGGGCTCAGGTGATCCTCTCACCTCAGCCTCCCAAGTTGCTGGGACTACAGGTGTGCACCATCACACTTGCCTCATTTTTTAGTTTTTTTTTTGTAGAGATGGGATTTCACCATGTTGCCCAGGCTTGTCTCAAACTGCTGGGCTCAAGTAAGTGATCTGCCCATCTCAGCCTCCCAAAGTGCTGGGAATACAGGCATGAGCCACTGCACCTGGCCAACAATTTCAGTTTTTAAAAAATTTTCCCATAGGTCTTATTTTTCTCATGCCCACAATACTACTTTTCTTTGGACCATTCTCAATTGATCCATCTTGCTCAAGATGCAGACTCCAACAGCATGGGCCGATGCCATGTTAACTCCACCATTATGCTATTCAATATTTAAAGGCATTGAACACATGCTCACATGTGTTCCATTTGACTTCTGTCCATCCAGAAGGCCCACAATAGCCCTCTTTCGAACCCAGAGCTGGTCGCTTCGGCACATGAATCTAAACAGTGCTTGGTGTAACAGCATCATTTCGACTGCCAAATTTACTGGCAATCCTATGTTAAGCCCGCCTCATCTGTGAACTCATCGAGGTTATCCATAAGTCCCAATTTCCAGTACAGATATTAAGCCACACCCCAGAACTGCTCCTATCACCTCCCTCCTGGTGGCAACAGAGGCACTGATGAGCACCCTTTGGGTCAGACCTGTCTGCCTAGAAGTAACCTGGACTTACCGAGCTTGCTGCTGGCAATAAGAAGATGTACAACTTCTAAGAATCTTAATGTAAGACTAATTAAAAGAACAGGAAAAGAAATGAAATCTCCCTTAACAACAAGACTCGTTCCCTTGAGGAGATGCCTTCTCTTGCAGGGGACCTTGTAGGCAGAGCACACCTGATGTGCTTGCATTGTAGAGACATTATCACTGTGCAACAAAAGAAGTTATTTATAGCTGCTTTGTCTTTATTTCCTAGGTCTAACCACCAGAATCTCTACTTAGCCAGGCAGTGGCCTGGATTTGTTTGCTACAGTTACTGAGACTTGTGGCAAACATGGTTTATATCATTATGCTTTTTATTGTTTCATTCCGTTTTGGGGGTATGTGTTTATATTAAGATTTAAAGTGTGTGCAAGTTGCCTAGAAACCAAAGTGCAGAATTCACAACCTAATGCATGCTAAATTGCAGCTGCTGGAAAACAGCATGTTCCTTCACCTACAGTCTGGGCTGGGCTCATTCCTATCTACCCTGTCATTCAAGTTTGATGGTACGTAGTTTTCCAGAGAGTTTGGTTTAGTTATATCATCACTTTTAGTATAACTGGAAAGAAAGTGTTTTTTGTTTTTCATCTTGCTTGAATGCCCGTTTTTCCCCCCCAGAAAACTTAGGTTCTTCTCCTGCATCAGGACAGTATATGTAACTTTTGGTGTGGGAGACACAGGCCCAAGAGGCCAAGAACTTGCTTGCATGGAGCATGGACGGACAGACGGCTGGATGGAAGGTTTCTCACATTACTGTATTTCCCACACTGAGCACCTTTCATCTAAGGAGCTCCACACCATCTCATACATGCCTGAGGTGCCAACCTTCCCCACCATGGCATGACACTCAGGGTGTGAAGGCAGAAAGCCGGTCAAGATCACTGTAAATTAGGAAGTGAAGCCAAATAAACCCTTAGGAATGTATTAGCTTGCACTGAGAGGTACATTACTTAGAGAAGCCCCTTCTACTGTTGCCGCAATTCTTCAGGAGTAAGCACGGCCCTTCCCCAGGAGCAGCTGAAGGCCCGCAGAGAGCCACTGAAGAGGAACAAATAGTGCTCCAGGGTTTTTCTTTTCAGTTTCACTAGCTGGACCATTCCTACTCCTGACATGTTCTTTCCTAAGTCCTTCAGCAATAAGAAACTGTGCCCAGAACAAAAGTTATGTTTTATTTTATGCCACAAAATTAGGAGTGGAAAAGAAATGTGAATATCTTATGAGAAAAAAATGCAAGTTAAACTTCCTGGAAAAGACCTGAATTCATCGAGCTTTGGTGCTTGTATACCATAAGCTCAGACAATAAAATCCTACCCACTCTCTTTAACTGAATGCGGTAATACTTTTGACAACAACTTTTAGGTGTCAAGGAGAAAAATATTTTTCATGGTTAACTGTACAGGCTATCATCTTCTATCAATGAACACTAATCAGTTTTCTGGCTGAAATAAAAGAATGACTTCAGAAAGAATTCTTAAGATAAAATGGTTAGGGATTGATAAAGGAAAACCACCCCCCTTTAAAAAATCAAAATAAAGGCTAAAAGGTGAGGTAAAAAAAAAAATTATCCTGAAACTTCACAAAACAGCTATTTAAAACCAAATCAATAATACTGCTGTGAGGTCTTTTTAGAAAAAAATTAAAAGCCTCTATGGGTTTGCTACAATTTTCATGCCCACTCTTAGGCTGAAGACAGCTCATACATCTGTGGTGTTCAACTAACTAGCAACTTAGGTTCTGAATAAAAAGTACACAGAGATGTTACCACTTTCTGCAAGTAGCACACTGGAATGCATAATCCGCCACATCGCAGGAAGCATCCATCCCATGACAATGACACTGTCAAAAGATGGCACACGGGCCGCGGACTGCTAAGGCAAGCTTGTGGCCAGGCTGGAAGACTGACAAGATGAAAGATCTCTAAAAACCCACAGTCCCTTCAGGGTGACTTTAAGCCAAGGTGCCGAGGTAGCAGCTGTCCCTCCATCTCTCAGCTGAGCTATGCTTGGCCACCTCTGAAACAAACTATAAAAAAAAAAAAAAAAAAAAAAAAAAAAAAAAAAAAAAAAAAGAAGAAGAAAGGAGAAGAGGAGGAGGAAGAAGAGGAGGGGGAGGAGGAGGAGAAATAAAACAAAACCCAACATTCTGACATTTACTGAAAGGAATGAAGTGCTGCTCTTGTTTAAAAAGAGCAAGTAAACACATATTTTATGGCAGATATTTGAAGATAATTAAAAAGTAAGGAAACTTTTAAAAAAGATTAAATACCTTTAAAAGAGATGAAAGATTTTCTCTCACCCCAACTATGATTCTTGTCATTTAAAGGGCAACTACTGTTAGGAATTTCTTTAAAAGTTGGAATTTTTTTTCCAAAGGCAAAGATTTAAAGCAAGTAAGACCAATCGGATAAATTCCATCTTCATGAATTATAACTTAAAGAAATAAAACATTTTATTTTCATGTTTTCAAATATGAAATGTTTTAAAATATCCTGAGAAATCGGTGGTAAAATCTTAAGAAAGCAGGCAAGATCAGTGGAAGATTCCACCTGTCCTCAAGCCTAGGCTTAGGGAAAATGAGATCACACAAGATCATATGCACATCCTCACAAAGGAACCTTTAAACAGGACAAAAATTCTTAAAGCCATCTACATCACTAGACAGCAAAAATCTAGGGAGATTTAAAACACAAATATTTGCATAATCCTTTCTATTCAAGAAAACTCAGTGTGACCACCATCACGGAAACCTCTCCCAAGAGTCTACAATCACCACCCTCAGACCTATTTTCTGGGTAAAGCATCTGAAAGCATGTGGTAGGAGGGAAGTCTATTACAACTGAGTGAATGACTGGGGGCAGGTGCCTGCTTTTACTGACAAGCAAGTAAGGCCACATAGCAATTTCTTTAAAAAAAAAAAAAAAAAAATTTATCTGGGCTGGGCGCAGTGGCTCATACCTGTAATCCCAGCACTTTGGGAGGCTGAGGCGGGCAGATCACCCGAGGTTGGGAGTTCAAGACCAGCCTGACCAACATGGAGAAACCTCGTCTCTACTAAAAAAAATACAAAATTAGCCGGGCATGGTGGCACATGCCTGTAATCCCAGCTACTCAGGAGGGTGAGGCAGGAGAATCGCTTGAACCCAGGAGCCGGAGGTTGTGGTGAGTCGAGATCGCGCCACTGCACTCCAGCCTGGGCAACAAGAGTGAAACTCCGTCTCAAAAAAAAAAAAAAATTATCTCTAGCTGGTGTCAAAGGGATTTATTTTAAAAAACAGCAAATCACTAATACAAAGGAAATTCCTTAGAGATTTACTACCCATCTTAGATACCTTTACTTAGATCTTTCAAGATGTTCCAACTGGCCCTGAACTTGACTGCATCAAACTGTTAGGTCTGGCTGCTCCTACGAGATACATCACAGGAGCAGACTTTCCCAACATGCCAACAATTAATGTCCAGGTTCAGGAGAAAACTGGTATGTCATCAATGTAGAGATGGTTTTCTTTCAACCAAACACTGCATGTTCTCATTCATAGGTGGAAATTGAACAATGAGAACACATGGAAACAGGATGGGGAACATCACACACAGGGCCTGTCATGGGGTGGGGGACGGGGAGGGATACCATTAGGAGAAATACCTAATGTAAATGATGGGTTGATGGGTGCAGCAAACCAACATGGCACATGTATACCTATGTAACAAGCCTGCACATGTACCCTAGAACTTAAAAGTATTAAAAAAAAAAAAAGAGAAAGAAATGGTTTTCTTTCAAATATTAAATGAAATGCTGGGCATATTGGATGTCTTCCCACTTCTCTCCCAAGTTCATAACAAAACCTGAATCCTATCAATCAATCCAATGCAGCGATTAGAGGAAATCCCAGCAAGGCCCACTTCTCAAGCTCCTCTTCTGAGAGATCTGTATCAGCAAACCAGGATCCGCTGTATCTCAGTGTGCCTCATGTTGAGTCAAAGACTGTCAGTTGATCAGAATTAAGAGCAAACTTGTTCCAACCTTTCCCCATTAAAAACACAAGGGTATTTACATCTTCCAAACAAATGCCTTCAGCCCATATAAAAACTGATGGGCCAAAATGAGGCCTCGCAGGCCACTGTGTGTGATTCAAGGGAAAAATTATTAATATCCAAGTAGAGTTTCATGATTATCTCTCCTTTTCAAATTGTTTCAACCTCAGCCCTCATGCCATTCCTGACCCATGTATAATTCTCAAATTATAACACGCATAGTCTCAAATCCTCCCATCTAAATGACCTGTACAGACACTTAATTAGCATTTACCTATTTGGTAGATTCTTTGGTATTTCCTAATACTATTCTATCAAACCCACCTATATTGCAAGGAAGGAGAAAATGGGGGAAAACATGTCTTAATGGGTGTCTGGGTCTATTTTCCCTTGTCAAAGATCTCCTTTATGAAGACACCTGTCCAAATTACTATATAAAAGTACAGTAAAAATAAAGTGGAAGCAATCGCTACCTACATCTTGGCTTCAAGCAAGAAATAATAATATCATTATGTCTCAAATATAACTGAAAACTCCCTAGTTTTCAAATAGGTACCCTGGAATAAAGCAATATCAACGTCAGGACTCAGAACCAAACTTCTAATGGAAGACAAGGCAGGGATGTGTCTTCAGTATGTCATTTAGACAGCAATTCTGTCATCATCAATGACCTCACAGAACTAACAGCTGACAGCAAAGCAAGGGGAGAAAACAATATATAAGATTTTTAAATCTCCACTGGGTTAATCAAATAATATAATTTGATATAAATTTATTTTCACAGTATCCCCAAATTTAACTGCTCACAAATGAAATTGGGGATATTTAACTTCTGAATATACAGAATGATTTCTGTGACTTCTATATGTAGAATCCTTATGTATTTCATACTCTTATTTCTATAATGTTACAAAAGAAAGTAAATACGAAACACTGTGTTGTGATTTGCTGAACCCTGACAAAGACTGAATTCAGAGATAATTTTTAAATGTCAAAAATTTCCCATGTGGCCTTTCTGATGAAAGGCCTATTAAGTAGAATACAGGCTTTATTATTAATTATAGTGTCATATAATTAACCTACTATTTCGTTTTTACGAAGGAGGAAACTTCAGTTATGGAACTGTAGCTTCTTTAGAAATTGAACCTTTTCTAAAGAAGGTTCTAAATGGAACCTTTCTAAACATGAAGAATCACATCGACTGATGGAGACAGAACCACATACACATGAGCCTATCAATTCTGGCTCATCATATCACCTATCAAAGAATGGTAGAGAAACACAACAGGGAGGGAGGAGAGGGAAACTGAATGAGTACATTTTGCTGGAAGGAAGGAATCACCATGTGGGGTTTTAGCGGGTAAGAGAGGAGAATGGAGAGACATACTGAGCACACAGCACCAGAATGAACAGGTGGAGGAGACATTAGTACTAGAAAGAGGAACAAAAGTACAAGAGAAAAAGGCGTAGAACAAAAGAAGAGGTGAAACGAGGACACAACGGACTTACATCTGTTTGGCCAACTCTAGATTCTATGGACTAGTGGTAAGGAACCATCTCCGAGATTAACAGCACATAGCACAAGAGCTATTCTTAGCTGGCTGCGCTGGCTGAAGCTGCAGGCACCTTCCCCCAACCACGTCAGGTGTGCTTCCAACTGCACTTTTTCCAACTGCAATCTCCCTGAACAATACGTGGCCATCCCAAAAACAGCCATTCTAAAATGAATTCTAGTGTTCTAGCACTTGGCACGGTATTAGAAGAATCCTTATCCCCATTACACACACCTATACATGCACGTGCCCATCACATAGCCTGGACAGAAAAGAGCTCTGGGGCTCTCTCAGGGCTGCACATCCTGTAACATCACTGATGAGGCTGTTTTGTCATAAAATAAAAGCACAGAGGTGGGAACAACTCCAAACCACCCTCCCCTCACTTAGTCATGTATTTACCTACTGATTTGGGTGCTAGTTATTTATTCCTAAGTAACACCTATTATTTACTAGCTATAAAACAGGCTCTGTTGCAGGTGAAGTATTCCAAAGTGAGGTTTTGTGCCTAGAGCAAAGAGTAGCCTGGGAGACCATCAGCTCCTCAAGAGAAACATTCTCCGACTAGCCCACTGTACACCCAAGGTGAGGGACCCTCTGGTAGTGCACATCGCCACCTTTCACTGGCTCACCATAGGACAGAGGAGAACATTTTCACATTTCACTCTCTGGCTTTTGTTTCAGTAACACCTTTGAATGGCAGAGTTTACTTAACAGATAACATATCTGAAAGGCTCACTTGAAAACCAACGCTGCAGTATCTGCTTCATTTCCCTGGGAGGTGGACAGGCTTCCTGACGGGCCACGCGAGGTCTGCCAGTCTGTCTGGCCCAGAACAGCTCCCCTGCACCTGTGAACACCTGGCTGGCCACAGCACTCAAGCCAAGAGGCCTATCTACCACTCCAGATGGGGGTGGCCTGAAAAGGAAGGGCCAGAAGCAGGTGGCCTCCGCTGGCCAGGTGCAGTGGGGTTTTTCTCAGACACACACGATAAAGTGTGCTTCCAGGCTCACTGTGAGTCCTGCTGGAGGGTTTCAGGGCCCCCCAGTTAGTTTGCTTTCCTGGGACATGTACCTTCTGATCATGCCCCTTTCCATGTTATGGTTAATGTAACAGGATGAGAGAAACCACAAAGTATAAAAAGCTACAGGACACTGAGCCACTTATTCATGCCCCTGTAAGCACTGGAAAAAGCTGTCTTTAGCAGAAACACATGTAATCAAAAGAAGAGGCGGGGGCTCTGCAACATCAAAGCCCCTCAGTTGTGGCACATGGTCCACAAACAGGATAATCCTCCAGATATCTGGGACAAGTCAAAAGACAAGAGGAGCAAACAGTGTTCACTTGTTTGAACTGGGACACATTTCCAAAAGGGAGCATGAAATGACATGATCCAGCAGCAGCTTAGGGAGCTTATGTTTTAATTCCCCCACTACCCAGAGAATTGGGCTTGAACAGGATTTAAGGTGCACAGGTGAGCTTTAGCAATTCATCAGTTACGTGTAGAGCAGTGAAATCCAACAGCCCCCTTTGATCTGCAAAAGTGTGTAGCTCTGTCCTCAGTCCCCACCAGCTGGCCACTGCCAGGGCATTGGCACAGAGCTGGGCTCTTGTGCTTTGATAGATGGCGATGTTTCAATCAGGTATCAGTTTCTATTAAAAAATGCTGAGGGACTTAGCTTCTAATCACAGTAAAATGAAGACCTAGATGACATCGTGTTCTGGCATTCTGGGTACACGTGAAGAATGCCCACCCAGAACACGCTCCGTGATTGGATGTTTAGGAGAAAAGAGAAACTACTTCACTTTCATGACATTCTTTTTAAACTAAAAGAGTAGACATGTGAAGAACAAAGGCAGACCGATGCACTGACTTCACTTCACTAAATACATACTGGTAAATGCAGAGAAATCTATTAACTCCCAAAATAATTGACACTCTTTGCCCACACATATTTATATTTAACACTTTGTGCTGGTAACACCACCAGAGCTCATGTCATGTGGGGGTGCAACCCAGGGTACAACTGCACACTGTGAACACCACACTTTCCACTAGCCTGAGATCAAGCCTAGCCAAGAAGGGTCGGAAAAGCCAGCCAGGCCAGACAACATAGTGGAAATACTAGAGAGGAGGCAAAGTATCAGTTATATTTCTTTCAGGATTTGATTATGCTACTTTGAAGTGAGGACTATTTGCATTTTAATAAAAGCCAGAAAGCAGGAGACAGCTGTGTAACTGCATATTTCTTAGAAATAAGTTGAGTATCCATTTCAGTGTAACCCGTAAAGTAGAGCAGAAATAGCCCCATGGTTAACTGCTGAACCTTGAAGCTCATCTTCCATAATTTCCATATTGCGCCTACAAACTAAACACACAAGTCATGATGGGGAGCTGGCAGTGTCCCCTGAGATTCTGAAATGGATGCCTGTTTGATTCATGTTCAGAGAGGAAGAAGCGACATAGAGAGGAAGAAGGATGGCTGCTGCCAGTTTTTACATCACTGGCCACATGCAGAAAGCCAAAGGTAAAGGATGAATGCACAAACCTTCCTCTCACAGTCCTACACGATCCCTTCATGAGGCTCAGACGCTGCTCTGCACTTACAGCCATTTACTCCAGGGCACAGGAGATGGTTATCAAATGGAATGAGTTAAGGTATATATATCCCCAGGACTACAGCTGCAGTTAAATGCTGAATTCCAGTATTCATGATCAATGAAGTTACTTTTTATGAAATGTACATAACAGATCTTTCCAAAAAAGCAGAATTTCAAAATAACTGAATTCAATTATTTTTTTAAAAAGTAGCCTGCATGAAACCACCTTTGAAGTCACAAAGTCAAAGTCACAAATATATAACACATTCCCATTCTTCTTCAATAATTATTCTCCTTAAAAGACAAACATCGGCCAGGTGCGGTGGCTCACGCTTGTAATCCCAGCACTTTGGGAGGCCGAGGCGGGCGGATCACGAGGTCAGGAGATCGAGACCACGGTGAAACCCCGTCTCTACTAAAAATACAAAAAAATTAGCTGGGCATGGTGGCGGGCGCCTGTAGTCCCAGCTACTCGGAGAGGCTGAGGCGGGAGAATGGCGTGAACCCGGGAGGCGGAGCTTGCAGTGAGCCGAGACTGCGCCACTGCACTCCAGCCTGGGGGACAGAGCGAGACTCCGTCTCAAAAAAAAAAAGACAAACATCAAAATATTAAAAGTAGCCGGCTGGGTGACTGGATTACTGGTAATTTTGAAATTTCTTCTTTATACCTTCCCATATTTTCAGAATTTTCTCTAACAGACAGTACCACTTTGATATTCAGGGGGAAAAAAAGTTAAATTTCTTATCTTGAGTTGGTTTAAAACAAGAAACTAAATATGCTGAACTGAAATAAAAATACAGGAAAGGTACCCACCAGAAAACAAAGCTTGGTTACTTTATGCAGAGACCAGAATCATACCACGGCTGCAATGGTCAACTCAGCACTCAAATCCAGATTTTAACAACTTGAGCAACATGAACTGGACTCCCGGGGGCCTCCCTACTTACGAGTGCTGGGCACACTATCAGTAATGCCACGCATCTCCCAGGACAAGCACTACGAAAGAGAGGCCAGACTATCACCTGGATTTCATATTAACAGATTTTGTTATTATAAATTAAATTGAAATGAATTTCAACCTCCTTCCCTGGAGTAACTTTCCTTTTTAAATCCTCACCATGTCCCTGATAAGCTGCTGGAGAAGATGCTTACAAAACACTGAAATGCCCAAAATATAAATAACAAATGAAAGAAGGAGGACAACAATACTGGAAAACTTAGAAACTCCAATCAGTGCTGAAACAGTTAGGAGCTGCTAAAATATGGCATCTCTCAAATTCTGGGGGTGAAGGAGTGACTGGCATGGCATTGAAGGGATGGCAGGTGTGAGGGCCCAGGAGGGTGACACGCAGCACACAAAAAGAAACGGCACTTACACTTGAGGGTCTCGAGTAACTTTACCCTACTGAGAAAACACAGGCTTTGGAAGGGGCCACACCGGTTTACAGGGCATGGCTCCTCATCAGTAATACACGCAGACAAAAGGACAAACGCCAGGAAGATTCAGACTGGTAGAATGATTTAATGTGTGCATCTACACAATGCCCATAAGGAATTCAGTAATGTCCACCTGAGGCCTGCCAGCCTGATTGCCTCTCATCCTCATCTCTTCTTAGAAATGTGTGGCTGGTCTTCTGGCACCCCCAGTTTCCCCGAGAGAGTGCACGGTGACAGGAGATTTCATGTTGGTCACGGCAGCAAGTACAGAGGACCACATCCTAGGGAGTCCCAGGCAAGCCCCTGAGAGAATCAGTTTTCAGCAAACGAGGACAGCTCAATGCCACACAGCACCTGCCCGCACAGCTACCTGGAAACTCTGCCCCAGTTGCATTCCTCACCAGCTGGCACTGCCTTCCAGACACACTAGGCTAGTATCTCAGTAATATGGACCAAAACACTGTGAACATCTGGGGCCAATGGCTCTCGCGGAATTCTTGGATAACCTAACACAAATAATATACACAATTGGGCAGGGAAATTCTAATACAATGCTCTATCTATAATAGAAAGGAGAATTAAAGGAAAAGTGAGTTATAATGCATTAATATGGACGTCAATATTTACAAGGCGATGCCTGAGTACCCTATTAAATACAACAGTGAAGCAATGGGCTGCCTGGAGAATCCCCACTAACACACAGCTGTTAATGCAAACTGAAGCAGCTGTGCCAGGTGGTCACTCAAACACCACAAATGCATTCCCACTGCAAAAGAGATTTTCTGAAATGGCAAGTAACGCTTGGAAAAATTCAACAAAATACAATCTTCCCAGATTTACCCTTCAGACTCATTCCCAGAAACCTGAGTATTAAAACTGTGTACATAAAAGAGGTTCTAAGCCCAAATATTAGACACCAGTTTTTCACCTGTACAGCTCTCCAGCTGGCACCTGAAGGCTGTGTGGGCAGTGGCGTAATTCTCCAGTCTGCTGGAATGCACTGTGCACCACAGGCATAGTGTGCCCGGACTCCACCCACCCACGGCCAAAGCACCCCGATCACAAAGCACCCACATCACTCCCACGAGGGTGATTCTGCCCTATGAGAACCATTCCTTTATAACGAACTGCCACCACATGACAAAGTGCCTCTGGAGGCCAAAATAATTGATGTAAATTGTGTTCAGTTGAGGTTGTTTATCCAGATATCAGACCCTAAGAAAATCATCTCTGCCACTATTTTCCTCCCATGAACTTCTGGCACTGGGCACCTGGGTGCTAGGTGTGAATTGGAATGCCTCTCATCTTTTACTCTTGACAGACTGCATGCCCCGCTTCAGAATATTTGGACAAGCACAAATTTGAAAGATAAACAGGCCTGCAATGAGTGTTCTGAGGCTCATGATTTTGCTGAGATCCAAAGGGTGGTCCTGAACTTCACCCACGACAAGAGGGTTATTTCGCCAGAATGCTCCGTCATGACTGATAATATGACTTATTTAGAAAAATAGGTTCACTTGATTTGCTCACTGCCAAAATTAAAAATACCTGCAAATTCTAGAATAAGCAAAAATAATGAGAAACTTTGGTCATTTGAACTTGAAAATGTAGTAGCCCCTGCCATGTTCAAATGATGTGATAAAGTTTCCTGCACAACTTTTGCAAGGCTTTTGGAGATAGCCTAGATTCATACAGATATTGCTAGTTGCATTTTTAATAAAGAATCCTTAAAAGCTACCTAATTCTAACACCTAGAACTTCACTATTTAATTATTTAAAGCACCCCAAAATATGGCTCTACAGACACGTGTGTCTTTTCTATATTAAAACAATGTGTATAATCAGAAATACAAACTGACAAACATTGGTTTGAGTAACAGAACTAAAAAAAAAAAGAATTCAAAATACCAAAAAAATCATTTCTCAAAGTAAACTTAATTTAAACAATATCACATACACACATCAACTCAATACTTTATATCAAGTCCACAAGAAAAAAACATAATTAAATGGAATGTGGTTAACCGGTGCATGCATGACTGGTGGCAGAACCTAGAGAGTAAGGAGGATAGGCATCAAAGACTGCAAGTTTATTTATTTTATTATTCTATTTTATTGTTTTTTGAGACAGGGTCCCACTCTGGCTCTGTCACCCACACTGGGGTATAGTGGTGTGGTCACAGCTCACTGCAGCTTTGAACTCCTGGGCTCAAGCGATCCTCCCACTTCAGCCTCCCAAGTAGCTGGAACCACAGGTGCATGCCACCGTATCCAGTTAACTTTTGTATTTTTTTGTAGAGATGGGGTTTCGCCATGTTGCCCAGGCTGGTCTCGAACTCCTAGGGTCAAGCAATCCACCCGCCTCAGCCTCCCAGTACTGGGATTACAAGCGTGAACCACCACTCCCGGCCTACAGTTTTAATTAACGTGTTAACAATGCTTGAAAAACTGTAAATATCTTAAAATAGTTCCTAGCTTTCTTCTGTACCTAAGAATATAAAATAAGTCAACAGTTAAGGTTATATTCCTTATAGCTCATGGCAAAGATGTGGAGAAACTGGGACCCTTGTTCATCACTGGTGGAAAGGTAATGTGGTATAGCCACTTTGGAAAACAATCTAGGCTTCCTAAATCACTCCATTTACTCAGCTGCTCATATAAATTCACTCAACTTACATGACTCCTAGGTCATCTATCGGAGACAGGTGAAGGCACATGTTCATTTAACAACTCATCTGTACTTACTGCAGCATTACTACAGCCCTAAACTGGAAATAACCCAAATGTGCATCAACTAGTGAACAAACAGATAAAATATGGTGTAACCATAAAACAGAATACTGTCCAGGAATAAAGGGAACACAGCGATACACACTGCAACATGCACGCACCTCAAAACGTTATGCTAAGTGAAAGAAAACAAACACGTAAGACCATGTATTATATGATTCCACTGATATGAAATGTCCAGAAAATCCAAATCTACAGAAACGAGAAGTAGACTTACAGGTTGCCTAGGGATGAGGAGAGGGGGAAATAGGCAGTGATTAGTGATGGACGCCAGGGGTTTCTCTGGGATGATGGAAATGTTTTAAAACTACATTGTGGTGATGGTTGCACAACTTAGCTAACTTACTTAAAATCAGTGAATTGTTTATGGCATGTAAATTACGCCTTAAAGTTGTTAAAAACATATATACACAAAAAAAGAACCTGTGCTGAAGCCCTGGGTAGCTAGAAGTGTTAAATCGATGTTCTGGTTTTCTCTTACTTTCTTGACTTCAGAGTGGAAAAGATGACATCAGTCCATTAGCATTATGAGAATGCAGAATTTTGCTATTCAATTTCCTCTAAAGATAATAAAGGAACACGGGGGAGGGAGGCATGCAGGGGAGCAAATAAATCTGCTCTTTCCTCATTACAGAGTTCAAACTGGGTCACAGCCCTATTAGGCTTAACCAAGCGGAGCTTTCGTATTACTGCTTGCTGCCGGCGGAGGCAGTGCTGGGGCTTGGGAACTGGCAGAGTCCAGTGACAATCATGACCACTAACCTTAGGAACACAGGACTTTCAGAATGGGCAAACTCAAGCAAGACACCTAGGCTAAGCATAATGGGCACTCTGAACAATTAGGAAATGACACTACAGAAATTCTTATCTTTAGCTCATGTAACCTAAAACCTTACACAAGTCACTTACCTCCCAAACTTCAAAGTTAGGTTTTATTTGTTAAAATCACTATCAACTTAATAATTATACAAAATGAAAATACCAATGTGGTAAGCAGGCAGCCCATACACAATAATCTAAGACGACCTTTCTTGCACCTTTTCTCCCAACTCCTGATGAATTAACTTTTGCCAAGTATCTACTAAATTCACTGCCTTGCTCAGTGGGGTCAGCTCTGGCAGCTAACCTACCAGCTCTGCTTTGCAGACTCATCAACAACCCTTGTCTGTCTGACAAGGCACTGAGCCGTATCCAGCACTGTTGCTGTGGACAAGGAAGTAGCAATGGGCCACGTCTGCAGCGGCTGTGGGCTGACAGTATCTGTTAACAGAAGGCTGGAAGGAGTAGGGGGACACCAGCATATGTAATGGCCTCTGCTGGGAAAATGGATCACGGGAGAAGGAAGAGCAAGGATAAGCCAGAATTTCTGACCATCCAAAGCCAGGACACCAAGACTGCCCCAGCCATAAGACCACGACACATGCACCAGGTGAGCACTGTAGACCATCTTTTACTCCCTGTAGAAAAGCTTTTGAGAATGGTTCTAGCATAAAGAAAAGACAAATATTTAAGTTGATGGAGATATCAAATATAATGATTTGATTTTTATAAATTATATGATGGTACTAAGTCACATGTACCCTAAAACTATGTATATCTATTATCCATCAATAACAAATAAATAAATATAAAGCTAATAAAGTAAAACGGTTCACTGGCCTAAGGGGAAAAAAAGGTTTTGAATAGGAAAGCAAAATAATAACAAGTACATAAATGATAAGATGGCCAATCTGATAGCAATGGTTGGAATTATTTTTAGCTGAAGTCGATAGGATGAAAATCTAACCTTATGAAAAGTGAAACGCTGTGGAAGAGTAGAGGAAGCAGGAAATCGGAAATGCTATATTTATCCCTTCCCCTCCCACCATTCCCTTGAGTATTTCCTTTATTTTGAGAAGAAAGCAATAAAATTATTCTCCATACCAACATTCTCCCTCCTCTCAGAGACACTCTGGCAAACAAACTGGCCAAAGGCCTCATGGAACGTGGGGCCACATGCTCAGGCTCAGAATACAAAAGTACTGCCAGCTCTTGGGCAGTCAGTACTCGCACAGGGGTCACACAAATACCATGTCTAGAAACGGCTCTGGCCAATGACCAGGTGGCATTTCCCTAGGCCTAGGAGATCCCTGGTCACTCTCAAGGCTGAGGGGAAGAACAGCACAGCCTGGAGAAAACAATGAGAATGTTCCTGAGGCCTCATGGAGGCAGGGCTGCCAGTGGCTGCTCACGAGCTTGTGGCTGAACTGCTGCTCTCTGTTGACAAAGGTAAGGATATTCCAACAAGGACATGGACTAAGGAAAACAACTGGTGGCATTTTTCTCATGATTCATTCCTATCCTACGTTCTCTCTCATTCCTGACTCTCCATTTAAAATAAACTTCGTAAGGAAAAGCAGGGATCAGGTGGGGAAAAACAGCAACCTGCCTGGATGATAGAGCCAGCTGGCTGATCTAACATTTGACATGAAAATTATCCGACATAAAACCATAATTTCTTTCCCCATAAAAAATTCAAGCATGCTCATAATTTACAGGGCAAGTGGAGTTTCAGCCCTTAGCAATTAGGAAGCCAGTGTCGGTCCACTGGGCTTTATCCAATGACCCTTTTAACTACTTGAAAATGATGTCTTATTATCAAGTAATGTTATGGCTTACCTATAAAAACTTTTCAAAAATATTGATCCTTGACTACATAAGCAAGGTCTTTCTGAGAAGCCTTTTTAAATCATGCATAACCCATTACTCATAGCTGGGACAAACACTGGACCCATTTCTTCTGTGACTAAGTGGGTTTCTGTTAGTCAGCGCTCAGGGAAACTTATTAACTATCCAGAGCCAATTCCACGCAAGAATAATAGTTACTGTAAACTCAGACCTCTGTAGTTGCTGGGAGGCAGGGGTCAGGGGAGATCTCAACATTTGTTGTTGAAAGCTTTCTGGAATTCTTCAGTTACTCAGGACACCAGCAAGCATTTTTTTGTGGATGATCAGACTTTTTGTAAATTGAGCTCACAAAGACCTCAACCAAAATCAATAAAACAGCTCTAGTGACTTCAACTAAAACTCCCTTTGGAGGAGCCGACTGGAAACTTCCAACAGAACCTGAGGCAGTATTTGACTAGGACAGAGTGGCCCCATGGGGCAGCTTCCTGGGTCTGCCTGGGAGGCAGGCGTCCTCTGCACCTGTGGCTGGGACTCACTAGAGAAGTGACTGGGCTGCTTTCCCAGTCTTAATGCTGGGGACACTTCAGCTGGCTCACATCCGCCACACTTATGTTCCAAACGTGCCCTCACCGCCATTCTTCCTGCAGCTATGCTTCCTGGTCTCTATCGGTTCTCAGGGGCATCTTCTGTTCCCATAACATACCACAGATAACAAATGACTTTAAGTCTGAAAACAGTACTGGAAAAGCCCATTCCCCAGTAACGTTAATAACTACTGTCTGTGACCCATGGTCCAGGGGCAGCAGTGTGCAAAATGTTTTCCCATGAAGTTTTGCAGATGACGAAACTGAGACTTAGATAAGCGAGTCGGTCCAGCATGAAAAAGCCGGTGAGGGGCAAAAAGGTGGGATTTCAATCAGTTTGTCTGATCACAAACCCATGTCATTCCGGACTGTAGCAGAGAGAAAGGTATTTTAAGATCTCAATTTAACCCTAACAGCACAGGTGACCCACAGCATCAGCTGCAGCCATGGCCAAAGTTTTATGGAAAAATAAGTTAATGGAAACCACACATGTTCTGGGCAAGGGGGGAAATGTGTCCATCCACAACAGACAAACATTTTTCTTGCTAAGAAAACTACATCAAAAAACTTCTTGGGAAGTAAAACACTCTCAACAAACTATTTCTACTGAGCTATTGTTAAAACAGCTGATTTATTTTGAGTGATTTCTAACATGATATTAAGATAGACAATAATGAACTGTCTTAAAAAAAAAAAAATATGCCAGGCGCGGTGGCTCATGCCTGTAATCCCAGCACTTCGGGAGGCCAAGGCGGGCGGATCATGAGGTCAGGAAATCGAGACCATCCTGGCTAACACGGTGAAACCCCATCTCTATTAAAAATACAAAAAAAATTAGCCAGGCATGGTGGTGGGCACCTGTAGTCCCAGCTACTCGGGAGGCTGAGGCAGGAGAATCGCTTGAACCCAAGAGGTGGAGGCTGCAGTGAACCAAGATCGCACCATTGCACTCCAGCCTGGCGAGAGACCCTGTCTCAAAAAAATAATAATAATAATAATAAGGATGTATTCCCAAATATGCTGGCAACAGTTTTTCAGAGAAAAAAACCCACTAAGAATACCATAGAGGTACTTTCTGTTTTATTCTTAACCTTCACGTAAATGACATACCTCACCCTCTAGACACCTGGAAGATCATTTTGAAGAGAAGGAGTAACACTGAAGTCCATACACGTTTCTAATATGCCTCGTCTCTTTCTCTGTAACAGTGTATGATCTCAAAACAGGTTTGATACAAAGAAAAAAAAAAGCTGAGACAAAACCTCCAACAATCACTTGCGATTACTCTCTTCTCCCCTCCCATTGAAGAATCTGAACCTAAGAGCAAGAGTCCTGTAGCAGTGTCGTGATTTCTTCTCTTCTATGACCTTGAACTCCATCAGGGGTTCCCAAGAAAGCGAAAATGAGGTTAAGCAAATCTAAACAGAAACAGTCCTTCTTCACCTTCTCTTCTGGAGCTGGTTTGCTTGCTCCACCTTTACACTTCCCACTGAGCCTCTCCCTGGGATGGCTCCTGATGAGTGACTCTTGCATAAACCAGGGCAGTTCTCCAGAAACCAAGGCGTCGGTCAGACTGTGAGTCAAGAGTTAGATGCACACAGCGATGTAAGCTTAAATCCAAGATGGGAGACTGTGGTCACACAGCAGGCCCCAGCCCAAACCTGCCCCCCTGCTTGGAGGACAAAGGCCAATTAGACTCTCTCTGTGTGTGCGCACATGTGCATGCTTGTATGCACACACACCCACACAAGCTACACATGCATGCTGGTACATCACTAATCCTCTGCTGGAAAATACTTCGGCATCATTTAAATTTGTCTTATAATAATCTGATGCTCTGTGATTAGGTAATGCTATTGTTGACCAAGTCATTAAATTAATCTTCAATAAAGACTCAAGGATGCCAGGATCCTCAAGGCAGGGAAAGGCAGGTGCCTTTTCCCAGAGCCTTTCATTTTGCTAAGAAGGAGGAGAGGAAGCTTTCTGCAAGTCTGAATCAGCTCAGTACTTGCCTTTTCTTGCCACCTGCCCACTTCAGTATCTGCCAGTTGTGTTAGAGAGAAAATATGTCTTTTTCCCTAAGCCATACTATTCCTACCCACTTGTGCCAGTAACACAAGAGAGTTCTGGGGCACTAAACCCTTCACAATCCAAGTTTTGGGGAATGAGGGTAGTTTGATCTGGCCTATGAACAAATAGCCAAATCAGACAGACTGCAGAAAGAAACTCTAAAATTGTAATATATCAAGGTATGAATATATATAAACATGAAAATCAGCTTTGCATTTTAGAAAACAATACTAACATATATATTTACAAATACCAGCACAGACTGGTGAAAAGGTCATTTGTGAGAGTGCCATTACTGCATTTCAAAACAAAATGTCAATTTATCTGGCCATGCTTATGTCTGATTTTTTTTTTTTTTTTTTGAGACAAGGTCTCACTCTGTTGCCCAGGCTGGAGTACAGTGGCGCAATCTTGGCTTAACTGCAACCTCCACCTCCCAGGCTCAGGCAATCCTCCCACCTCAGCCTCCTGAGTAGCTGGGACCACAGCCATGCACCACCACACCTGGCTAATTTTTGTATTTTTAGTAGAGACGGGGTTTCACCATGTTGCCGAGGTTGGTCTTCAACTCCTGAGCTCAAGCGATCCACCTGCCTCAGCCTCCCAAAGTGCTGAAACTATAGGCGTGAGCCATCATGCCTGGCCCTATGTTTCATTTTTTTTTTTTTAATAATATTGTCATGTCACAGTTGGTCTATAACAAGCATCACAAAAATGTCAAATAATCGGTGCCTTGTAAAATCCACTAATGTAACAGGAAAAGCACAATTTGACATCGACCCTTGCAGTGAACCCAGCTGTGTTACTATAGAATCCCTATCTGCTCTTTGGAGTGACTGATCTCTCAAAATCTGACTCAGTTTACTCCTAGCTCAAATGGAAAAGTCCTCAATAAGCCAGGAAACAGCCCTCCCTTTGGATGTGTGTCTAGTCTACAAAGGATGGCCTTCTGGGGTACCATCTTGAGTCTCCCAGACCTTTCCCTGTCTCCCTCAGTGTCTGTGCCCCACAATACAACAAAGGCCACCTGGACACATCTCTCCTCACCTGGAACCCAAAGCAGCTTTGCCTCCATGCCTGTCTTGGGGAGCTACCTGGGCAGATAGCTGGAAAAAGCAAGAGGAGACCCAGGCTCTAGTTTCAGGCCAGCATGCAGACCTGGCAATCAACTTCTCAGGGCCTCTGCATTCTCACATGTGAAACAAGGACTTGAATTAGAGAAGCTTGTGAGACCTTTCCCAGCTCTCACAACTCCAGCCTTGGACAGCTTCCCAAACGAAGTGCTCAACTGAAACTTCAGGTGTTCCTCCATGGCAATCTTCCTCCTCTTCCTTCTCCTTAGGACCAGCACACGAATCTATGGAGGACCTCTAGTAGCTTTCGTAACATTCTACTCACTAGCACACTCCACCACGTGCTTGGGTTATAATCTTCCGGTTATTTTAGACAGCTTCTTGCTGGTGGTGACTTTATTTTCTCAAGTTGCCTGAACTTTTCAGTTCTTCCTGATGGTCTGTGCAGCACCATGGTACCAAGATTAGATTTCCACAGGTCAAAAGCACTATGTTCTCTTTAACATTCAGAAGCTCAACATAACCAAGAATCATTTCAGAGAAAATAATCATTTCACAGAAAACTAGAGTGCACTTTTGTCATGAAATTACACTGCGACACTGCAACTGTGTTTAGCAAAAGGGTAACAGGTAGCTGGAACCTTCCTTTAGACAGAAAACTTCAATGTGATGATGCAGGAGATGGGCCCAATCTTAAGTGCCTTTCATTAGCTGGGTATTTGCAGAAGCTCCAACAGCCTTTAAAGGAACTTCATATCAAAACTGTTTGAATGAAAGAAAATCAGCGACCTACTGTGTATAAAAAATGATAAGATTATCTAAAATAGATCTTTGATAGAATACAAATCTCATCAACAGCCTGACCACCACCTAGGGAGCTTCCAATTTGGAGATGGGACAAGGACGATTTATTGTACTATAATGGACAAAGTGAAGAGAGTGGCAAATAAAACAATACAGTTGCTCTGAGAAACACAACTGGTTTTCTTGAGTAAAGCCAAAAGGCAGGGAATAAACACACCAACTCATAAAGTACTGCTGCTGTACTTGCTGCTGCTGTACTTGCTGCTGCTGTACTTGCTGCTGCTGTACTTGCTGCTGGCTGAAGAACAGTTACAGGAAAAAACCAAGCCTGATTTTTTTTAACGTCTATAAATAAATTTAGGAATGCTTTCCTGCTTCTCTGTCATGGAGGAGAAAAAAACAAACGGATGGCATCGCTATCCACATGCCATCACGTAGGCAGCTTTCCACCGCCTTCTGTGAAGAGGTGCCTTAAGATGCATTAAGTATTGAGTGAGTACTAGCTGCCTTAGAGAAGTCCCCTCACCAACTCCCACAAGGCTCTGATGAGGCACGTATCTGCCCTTTCACAGGATGACATGCGGTTGCACAGTCACTGTGGAGCCAGCCTCGGAAGCCAGGTCTGACCACCCAGCGCCTGTGTGCTGCAGCCAAGAGGCAGAGAGAACCTCTCCACAACACTAGCATACTTATGTAGAAAACAAGCTGAATGTCATCAGACACAATTCCAGAGAAGGTTAAGAACAGATGATTTTGAAAGGATAAAAAGAAAGGCACACCTAATAATGCTACAAGGACAGAGAGGATTCTGAGTCACAAGAGTTGAGAGAACAAAAGCAGGTTGCTACAACTCCAACTGACGCATGAAGATTCTAGGCTCAGTGACTCATTTGGGAATCTCGGGTGAGACATTTAGATTTCCAATTTACTGGGCCAATGCCTTCTGGTCTGTAAAATGGAAGACAAGAGCAGCATTAAGGTATCTAGACACTTTCAAATCCTCTCAAGAAATAAAATGTTAAGTATAAAAAAGCATGTTTGAACACCCACCAGAGTGGCTAAAATAAAGAAGTCTGACAATACCAGGAGCTGTCAAGGAGGCAGAGAAACTAGAAACCTTAAACATTGCTGGTGGAAATGTAAAATGGTACAGCTACTTTGGAAAACAGTCTAGCAACTTCTTAAAAAGTTAAACATATACCTGCC
Organism: Hylobates moloch; assembly: GCF_009828535.3. Classification (NCBI taxonomy): domain Eukaryota; kingdom Metazoa; phylum Chordata; class Mammalia; order Primates; family Hylobatidae; genus Hylobates; species Hylobates moloch. Next base: position 67,468,770 of record NW_026652285.1, on the reverse strand, counting down.
ATATAGCCAAGCCATTCAATGCCTAGGTATCCACCCAAGAGAAATGAAAACATATGTCTACACAAAGACAGTTACACCAGTGTCCATAGATGCATTATTCATAATAGCCAAAAACTGCAAAAAACATTCCAAACATCTCATAACCAGTAAGTGGATCAACAAAATGTAGTATATCCATCCAATGCAAAACTACTTTAAAATAAAAAGGAACTAGTGATACATGCAACACCACTGGAACTCAAACTTTACAATGAAAGAAGCAGATCCAAAAGGCTGAGTAGTGTATGATTCAATTATATGAAATTTCTAGAAAAGGTAAACTATAAACCAGAAAGCAGACTAGTACTTGCCTGGGGCTAGGAGGAATGGGGATTGACTACAAATGGACACAAGGAACTTTCTGGGTGAAGGAAATGTTCTAAAACTGGATTATGGTATCAGGTACACAACTATAAGCATTTCTTAAAACTCAACAAACTGTCTGTGGGTGAATTTCCTGGCATATAACGTATACATGACATATAACTCCAGAAAGTCATTAAGAGCGAGACTCAGACTCACCATCTTTGCTGTCTGTGGGGGCACTCAGCAATCTTTACCTTTGTTATCAGGAGTAAATGTTGAAGGTGCAGCCACACGCTGCATAACGACATTTCAATCAACGATGGGTCACATATACAACAGTGGTACCATAAGAATATAATACTGTATTTTTACTGTCCCTTTTCTATGTTTAGACATGCTTAGATACATTAATAATTACCAATATGTTACAATTGCTTGCAGTATTCAGTACAGTAACATGTTGTACAAATTTGAAGTGTAGGAGCAATAGGCTCTACCATCTAGGTTTGTCTAAGTATACTCTATGATGTTCTCACGATGATGAAATCACCACATGAAGCATTTCCCCATAATTAAGTGATGTATGACTATATAGCTTCGACACTGAGAACTAAAGCTTACATATGTGTGATGGTTAGGGAGAAAAAAAACAGAAACCCACTTGTATACGAATAGGATCCAGAGGTACATTCTGCTTTTCTCCTGGATTCTTTCTGCCATTCCTGTTTAATGTCTCATGCCCTTCATAGCTTTTTCTCTTCTTGGACACCAAATTAATGGTAGAAAATTGCCACATTTTATATATATATAAATTATATATAATATATAATTATATATAATTACAAATTAATAGCATGAGCTATGTGACTTGTAGTTACAAGCGAGGCCATATAAAATGACTACTGTTACCTTATCTAAGAAAATGCCAGGGTCGGGAGTGGTGGCTCATGCCTGTTATCTCCTAGCACTTTGGGTGGCTGAAGCACAAGGATTGCTTGTGGCCAGTAGTTCAAGACCAGCAACATAGAGACCCTGTCTCTTTAAAAAAAAAAAAAAAAAAAAGCTGACATGGTGGTACACACCTGTAGTCTCAGCTACTCAGGAGGCTGAGGCAGGAGGATCACTTGAATACAAAAGTTTGAGCTTACAGTGAGCCATAATCATGCCATTGGGCTTAAGCCTGGGTGACAGAATGAGTCCCTATCTCAATAAAAAAAGGTCATGCTAAATCTGTGGTGCTAGAAACGTATGGGATGCTATCTGAATGACAACCTAACATTCAAAAATCACAAAAGGGCCCGGCGCGGTGGCTCACACCTGTAATCCCAGTACTTTGGGAGGCCAAAGTGGGTAGATGACCTGAGGTCAGGAGTTCAGCACCAGCCTGGTAAACATGATGAAATCCCATTTCTACTAAAAAACAAAAATTAGCTGGGCGTGGTAGTGGGTGCCTGTAATCCAAGCTACTCAGGAGGCTGAGGCAGGGAGAATTGCTTGAAGCTGGGAGGCTGAGGTTGCAGTGGGCCAAGATCACGCCACTGCACTCCAGCCTGGGCGACAGAGAGAATATGTTTCAAAAAAAGAAAATCACAAGAGAAGGAAACTTTGAATAACTCTAGAACTTAAAGTTACCATCCCCAATTCTGAAACATTTTATTTTGCCTTAAAACGAAAGGTTTACAGTGGGGAAAAAAAAAAAAAGCTTAATGCAAGTAAAAGGAAAAAAGAGTGAGAGTAAACTAGACTGAACCAAGTTTAGAGGTAGCCTAAACTTGCTGTGGCACTTTGATTATGAGCCAAAGATAACAGATCAATTTCCGAGGCCAAGCAAAGTGGCTCATACCTGTAATCCCAGCACTTTGGGAGGCCAAGGCAGGCGAATCACTTGAGGTTAGGAGTTCGAGACCACCCTGGCCAACATGGCGCAACCCTGTCTCCACTAAAAATAGAAGAAAAAAAATTTCATAGTGAGTATGTGCTCATGAAGACAATCTGGATTTTGAGAATACAAATTATGGTATCCTCGATTATACAAAATAACAAGAGTTGAATGAAACTGAACAAATATTTGTATCCTGCTATCAGCCTGAAGGAGGGCTTATGGACAATGAAAATAGCCCAAAGTGATGACTTCCCTTATAGAGATCCAAACTGTTCCGATACCTCCTGCACTTTCCTGCACCTCTGATACAGGTCTGATTCAATTCTGTCTTCTATCCTGTAACAGTTTTCTACATCTATCTATAAACTCTCCTATCCTATATAGTTTTCTACTTCTAACTATAAACCATTCTATTCATCTCGGTATTCTCTACTCCTGACTCAGGGTTTGGTGTGTTGTGAACATCAAATAAAAATTGTAAATTGTTTGAATAAATATAGAATAAGAAATGTGTTATGCACAGAATAATCAATAGTATTACATTTCTGGCCTTGGGTTTCCAAATCATCTTGATTCACAGGTGTCAGCAGGACTTCTACAATAGGTTCCAGCTTTACTTGCGAAACATGGATGAATTTTTAAAATCATATATTCAAATAAAGACACTAACACTATTTACATATACATCAATCAAACCCCTATCTGTGCTTACAAACCAGGTAAAAGCACTAAAATGGATTCAGTTAATTCAATTACCCAATTTCCCACCATAATTTCCAGCCTACATGTGTAAAGTGTTGCTTTATCAAAACAAAGACCAGGCATGGAAACTCTAGCCCAGGGTAGCCTCGGGTAAAAATGCATCATATACTCATGTCTTTAGTTTGTGCTATGCTGCTATGGATTTATTTATCACAGGATGCTTTGTAAGTGATCTTTGATATGCTGTGTGTTTTATCTCCCCATGGCCAGAAATGACATCTCTCATGTCTCTTTGGTATTTTCCAGCAGCCTCTTACGTGGGGGCTTATGTACAATAAATTCAAGGAAACGTACTGGTTGTTCAGGCTGACTTAGGTTTTCAGCAATCCTCATTATCCGAAAAATAGACTACTTTAATTTTTTCTAGTGTTTCTCTATGCACATATAAACTGAAATCATGTAAACCCAGAGTTCTGACTGGGCAACTAACATGACAGGCAACAGTGTGAGAAGATAAATGGAAATGGAGTTTTCTAGATGAGGTACTTCAGAAAGCGCCACTTCCTTCAATCCAGTAGTAGTCCTCCATGAGTAGATGCAGAGATCCTGCTTACCACATGCAATCAGGAAAAGGTTATTTACTGTTGGGACATAGAAGACTCACTGGGTAGCCACTGTCTACTTTTCACAGACAGAACATCAACTCAAGTCCGTACACTCATAGAATGAAGTACTCTTAAGTTTCTTTTCTCTTTTTTTTTTTTTTTTTTGAAGCAGGGTCTTGCTCTGTCGCCCAGGCTGGAAGGCAGTGGCACAATCTAGGCTCACAGCAACATTTGCCTCCCAGGCTCAAGGGACCCTCCACCTCAGCCCCGGAGGAGCTGGGACCACAGACATGTACCACCACGTCCAGCTAATTTTTGTGCTTTTTTTTTTCTTGAGATGGGATCTCGCTATGTTGCCCAAGCTAGTCTTGAACTCCTGGACTCAAGCCATCCATCCACCTTGGCCTCCCAAAGTACTGGGATTACAGGCATGAGCCACCATGCCCAGACAATTTTTGTATTTGGTAGAGATAAGGTTTTGCCATGTTGCTCAGGCTGTCTAAATTTCAAAGTTCCTAACAAGAAACTTTAAAGGATAACAAGATAGTAAAATAATACATTTAAAGCACTTCATATACAATACCTTATTTGGCTTCATATCTACTGTTAGCAAGCAAAACAAAAAAGTTATTCTCATTTTACAGACAAGGAAAATAAAGCTCAAAAGCCAAATGACAAACAGGGAAAAGTAACCCACAATGAGACATATTAAACTAAAATTATTGGAATGTATAGAAAAAATCTGGGTGTCCAGGAAAAATGACCAGGTCACTCCAAGGGAAAGAAATGAGACCAGCATTAGACTTCATGCAGGATGACAATGGAGTAACAGACTTCAGATAATTAAATTTAAAAATATGAACCAAGGATTTCTTATTTAGCTGACATGACCTTCAGGTATAAACAGCACAAACTTAAAACATGAAAAAAAACAGGGACTATAGCTGCCCTAAGCTCTTCCTGAGAAATCTACTAGAAAACAAGCTTCAGAATTGACTGAAAAGACATCAATCTAGAAGCAGATGATGAACATTAAACATAACCCGCAGAATTAAAACTAAGTGATTTTATAAAGGGTACAGCATAGTATGTAATGCCTATATGCTCTGACATTGTAGACACAGTCCAACCATCAAGAAGGGAATAATGAGGAGATTATATGGAAAATACAATCTGTCGGCTGACTGTCTTACAGGTATTTACAGGAAGTAAAAAAAAAAAAAGGATAATATTTCAAGTTAAATGATGGAAAATAAAGAGAGGAGGGGGAAGAAAAGGTAAATGATTTATCACTCACAGCAGGGAATCAATACACAAGAGCAGAAAAAAAAGTATTACATCAAAGTAACCATTAAAACAAAAATAGAAGCCTTCCTAAATGCCAAAAAAGGATACTTTTAAAAAAATCATAAAACTATGGGAAAAACTTGAAGTCAAACATATTGATTTTATCAATTATTATAAATGGGTTTAATTGGTCTACTGAGTAAAAGGATTTTCAAAGGAAAGCAAAGGTCACGTGACAAACTCAAGGGCTACAGGATTAGGTGGTACAGCTGGGACCAGTATAAGGTCTTTAGGAATCCAAGCTCTCTTTATAGAAAAGAGAAGAGATCACCGCCCCGCCCCGCCCCCTCCCCCCCAAAAAAAACAAAAAACAGGAAACCTCTACCAAATATACTTTGATGAAAACCTCTATCATTAAAAAAAAAAAAAACAAATAAAAACCTGAATAGTGAAAAAAAAATTTTAATGCAATAGCCAGGTATGAGTTTATAAAATAAATGCCATTTGTGGGATTCATTCATTTAATTCATTCAACAAATACTTATTGAGGCTGCACGTGGCCAGGCCTTTTTCTAAGTGTTGGAGATTAAAAGCTTGAGTATAACTCTTCTGTGGGCACAGACCCCGAAACAGAAGGAAATATATGTTGGCTAGACTCAACACACGCCGCTGTCAGCCTCCTCCAATAGAAGATGAATGGAAACAATGGCAGGCCTGAGCCCACAGAGACATCAGTACGTGCTATGGAAAAAAATGCACCTTATTAGTGCCATATGAGACCCAGGCACAAAACAGCAGCTCCTTAAAATGTCAATGGGAATGACTGCCAAGTAAAGCATTCTGTCACAAGAATGAAACTAATACTTCCTATAAAAGTAACTAAAAAGCCACGAAATTTTTCTCTGCCTGCCTCCCTTTTCCAGCCGAACTCTAACATTTTATATAAAAATGGCTTTCATCTCTTATGGCATAGAAGAGTTGATGGCTGCTGGCATCAAACTTGCTAAAATCAATAGTAGTGTAATTATCAGCACACTTCCAAATGTTTTCAAATACATCCCGGCTGGGATTTTCCTAAATTAGATATGTGTGCTTTATGCTGGTGGTCTAGGATTGTCAATAATGTGCACTAAAGAGAATTTTCAAATATTGCCCAAAGGATTCTTTTTTATAGCAACTGTTTGACTTCTTTACACCTCACCCCTTTCAAAAAGTATTTGATGCACTCTACAACATCCTAATGTCATATTGCTGGTTGTGATACTACTTTAGTGGTACATTTACATGAGCTGCTACATGTAAAGGATTTAGAACAGTGCTTGACACATGGGAAATGTTAGCTATTATGATATGAATAGTTCCATTCAAAGATTCTTTTTAAACTATGTGAATAAGTGTATGTGGGTAAGTGGATGATGATACTTTAACTTTCCCTATTATGCTAGTTAAAAATGGGAAGGAATTTTAGTACACAGAAATCTTGGAACTTTTATTTTTAAACTACAGATTTTTTTTTTTTTTTTTTGAGTTTGGATCTTGCACTGTCACCCAGGCTGGTGTGCAGTGGCAGGATTACAGCTCACTATAACCTCTAACTCATGAACTCAAGCGATTCTACTGCCTCAACCTCCCGAGTGGCTGGGACTACAGCCATGTACCATCATACCTAATTTTTACTTCCTTTATGTTTTGTAGTGATGGGGTCTCTCTATGTTGTCCAAGCTGTCTCAAACTCCTGGTGTGAAGTGATCCTCCCACCTCAGTCTCCCAAAGTGCTTGGATTACAGGCTTGAGTTACCATGCCCAGCAAAACGGCAGTCTTAAAAAAATACATCAGCCGGGCAGGGTGGCTCATGCCTGTAATCCCAGCACTTTGGGAGGCCAAGGCAGGCGGATCACGAGGTCAGGAGATAGAGACCACCCTGGCTAACATGGTGAAACCCCATCTCCACTAAAAAAAAAAAAAAATTAGCCGGGTGTGGGGTGTGGTGGCATGCGCCTGTAGTCCCAGCTACTCGGGAGGCTGAGGCAGGAGTATCGCTGGAACCCGGGAGGTGGAGGTCGCTGCACTCCAGCCTGGGGGACAGAGTGAGACTTCGTCTCAAAAAAAAAATCAATGGCTAGGGAAATTAGGAAAAATAAGTAAATCTATGCAACAGATAAAAATTTAACAGTACTAAATAATACAGATCAGATTTCCTTCCTGAGGCTACCAAAAATACCTTTTATCAGCAATTATTCCTTGGTCCAGCTTAAAAAAATATATAGCAAACAAGGCCAAGAGTTTGTGAAACCTCATCTAAAATGAGACCTGGGCATAGAAACTTTAATACATTATTTATTAGGGATTTACAAGGGAAAATCAGAGACCCACAAATAGGACCAAAAATCTCAAATGAGTTCCAAATATTTCAGCAATAAAGTAACGAATTGCATATTAACAGCACTGTAATTACTCCTTTTGTTTGGTTTCTTTGTAATTACTTTTAATAAATTATTCTGCCTCCCCCCATCACTCAAGTAAGTTGTCATCCAAAGGCACAATCAGTACAACACAGGATACAAAGCCACTCACAGTTAGGGAGGAAGGGATGAAGGGAGGGAAAACGGGTAGGCTGGTGCTTCAAGAGCTGTGACTCACTAGAATCCATAAAGCTTTTCTATGGAAATCAAGTATCAATGAAGCTATTGTAAGAGATTACGGCTATATAAATGTAGACTAGTTATGAATTCTCACAGAGCAATGGCACTCTCAAAAAGAGGCAAGGGCACCAACGCCTGGGAAAGCACTGAACTGCAATGCTGCCTCAGTGGCATAAGAGTGGCTGCCTAAGCCTACTATTTGCTGAAAGCGGGGTAGTTCCTACAAAGTGAAGGGACCCTCAGCTCAGCACTCCGTAGGTTCATTCTGTGCCATTTTGCTAAGCTTTGTGTGCTGATGGCTCTGGAGTCAAGCCTACTGCAGTCACCATCTGCTGTTTTGGGTCCAAGAAAGAGCCAAATAATTTTTATTAGTCTTAATATTCATTTTCAGAGATCATAAACTGAACATAAAATACATCTTTGTAACAAAAGACAAACACAGCAGTACTTTGTTAAATAGTTTAAAATTTGTACCTACCTTTACCATTTTGAATAATATTAGTACGTAATAAAAGTATTCTCTTACAATATATAAAATTTAAAAGGAACAATAAACGCTAAAAAATGCATAAACCAAATTGGATTTTATATACAATTTTTTAAATCTGTGATTATTCAAACTAAGATTATCATTGATTTTGGTTCAGAGTCAAGTATGTACAAGGAACAAATGAAATAAAAGTGGAGTGAAAATACTCTAGAATTTAGGAATATATTATAACAAGGAAAACTTTTTTTTTTTTTCCCTTAAAGACTTGGAAAACAGAATTTATCACTTGGCCTCAATGAAAATGCCCACTAGATACTATAAAGTCCATACTTTTCACAACCATCCTTCTAGATCTTTATGTTTCACTTTGAATATGTGAAGGATAATTTCAGGAAATTTTTAACAATTTGAACACTGAGTAGCTCAAGAGTATTGTTTTTTGGGTTCTGGCAGAAAAGAATTATGAAGGTAACCTTGAAGTGCGCTGTTGTTGGAAACCATTTGCACCATGTTCATTGTGACTAATCTAACAGAGAACTGACAATCTCAACCCAGCCAAGACCACTCGCTTGGAAACGCTAATACACGTAATAGCCAACCTTACCATGGCTGAATTTTCAATGATTTGAAAGTGAGCCAATGCATACTTCTGACATCATCATACACACTTACTGAAGACCTGAAATGAGTACTGTAAAACTAGTTCTCCGCTTATTATATATACAGACTAGGAAGGGTGCTTCCTCTGAATCTGAAAATTGAAATTTTCTTCCTCTAAAGGAATCATATCCCAGTCATATATTTTCTATAAGTATATTATTTCATAAAAGACTATTCTACTATACATTCTAATCCTTAGAATATTGATAAGAGTTAGTAATCTTTATATTATTTTATATGTACATATTTATAAAAACATTCCTTAATCTGTGATGGCACATAATTTTCTCTTTGAATCAGCTAACAAAGGTAAAAAAAGAAAAAAATGTGCGTTCCTCTTCCAAAACCAACAGCCATTTAGTGAAATCTATTAGTTTAAAAACACACATAAAATTCACTGTTGCAATCACAACTCTTCATCCTGTCCTTTGCACAGCTGGCTGATCCAATCATCCTAATTGTTCTTTGTTAGTTATTCATACTTTCCTTATTTTCCTGTCGCAAAAATTATTCAAACTAAATGAAACGAACTTAAAATAATAAAAAAAGAAGAGTATCAGAATAGAAGAAAAAAATACCTGAGGACCAGAAGAGGTGAGTTTTGTCATTTTAAATGAAAAACAAAATATAAAAGAATTCGGTCATACCAGGAGAACAAGGGCTAAAATATGAAACTAAAATAAAATGGAAATAAATATCAGAGAAAATATGAAAAGATGCATGAGAGAGAATGATGCATCTTCAGAGAGATAAGAAATGAAGCCTGTTAGGACAATACAGAAAGATGGCACAATTCTCTGGTGGGTAGGATGACTGGAAGCAGAAGTTAGGGAAAGGCCAGGAGAGCACTTTAAATCACTTTATCTGCATGGTACACTTCAGTCCCCAATTTACTTTATTTCACTATTCGTTATTTTAACCCACAGCTGAGCACAGGGTGAGTTTGTTTTGCTTCCCCTTGTGAGTTCACTGAAAAACTCAACTAGTATTTCAAGTTACATCAGACTGTGCCTACTACTCAGCACCTTCGAGATTTTCTTTAAGGGGAAAACAAACATCCCTGGAAGATGCCGTTCTACCATGTAGCTCCTTGCCCAGCGCCTGTGGTCAGAGTCTGTCCTCTCACTAAAGCACTGTTTTCCTTTCCTGGGCAGGTCAGAGGTTCTGCTTTCCACACGGCAGGAAAAAAGCTGCCCCCTCCTATCGGAGGAAAAAGGTTGTGACCCCCAGCAGTTAGTACAGACGACTTCACCGAATTTACTCATCTAGGCTGAATCCTGAGAAAAGCCTGCAGGTGTAGACAGACCCTTGGGGGCTGGAGGCAAGAGCAACGTGGAGGGGATGAACGGAGGCAAGGAAAACAAAGCAGACAATCAAAAGCAACGGCTACATTTCAAAGGGGCACCTACCAGAAATGACTAAGATTCATTTTATTTTACACTAATACAAAATGAATAAAATCAGAAAATACCATAGTTTTATTTTAACATAGAAGAAAAATATAGTGGATGCAGGAAAAAAGAGAAATTGAATAATTTGCTTCTACTTGTGACATGGCAGATATTTTTAAAAATAACTTATCAGACTCAACAGCAAGTGAACTGCGTCGGCTCCTACTAATAACAGGTTCAAATCCTAGCAAAAGGTTAACACACAGACCTTGGAATGAATACACATGATCACAAAGCTCAATTTCTATTTCAGAATAGGGGGAAGGCCCTTGGAAATATCGCATGCTTTGCCTCAGCAAGCTCTGAATCTTCTCCTAGGTGTGGCAGAAGCAAAACAGTCGGCAAAAGGGCTTGGAAATGCTGTGCAGACCCAAGGGAAGCACTGGAAACACTGACAGTTCATATTCTCTGATATGACTCTGAAATCTGCTATCTTCTAGCCCTTCCTCACCTCCACCCTCAAACCTCCTCAGCTTTAAGTTTCAATCCATGAAAGGAAGTTCTGAATGTTGGTTTCAACCTACTCCATTTTCATGTTCTCTTTAAAATTGCTGCCCACATTTTCCAAGAAAAAAAGTCAGAGGCAAATCTTCCCCCTAAGTTTTAACACAAGAGCTTGTATCAAGGGGAAACGGTTGGGCAAAGAACTTCATTCTCCTGCAGGGTAAAATAATCAGTCACCCCCTCTTTCTCTCCACCCCCATTCTCAGGAGACCCAGTGGTCAGGTCACAGGTGTCACAGATACAGTTACTTCTAGGTTAGATTTTGGTAGTAACAACATCTAGTAATCCACAAAGATAATGGCTTCCCTTTCCTTTCTACAGCACATTGTGCATTTTGGTAATCTTATTTTTGGCTTAAAAATTAACAGCTGGCAGGGCGCAGTGGCTCATGCCTGCAATCCCAGCACTTTGGGAGGCCGAGGCGGGTGGATCACGAGGTCAGGAGATCGAGACCATCCTGGCTAACACAGTAAAACCCCGTCTCTACTAAAAATACAAAAATTAGCCGGGCGTGGTGCCACGTGCCTGTAGTCCCAGCTACTCCGGAGGCTGAGGCAGGAGAATAGCATGAACCTGGGAGGCCAAGGCTGCAACGAGCCGAGATCTCGCCACTGCAATCCAGCCTGGGTGACAGAGCAAGACTCCGTCTCAAAAAAAAATTAACAGCTACGACACATTTTTAAAAAAATATCAAGCAAACCATAATCCTTTTCCTTCTTTGGGTATTTTATGATCTCATTCATCACCTCACAAACATTTAAAAAAACACCTAAACCATTAAACACAACTTAGCATACCATGCTGAGGTATGGTCAGAAAACTCAAGTCTGTTCCAAAAGACAACTTTTTCTGTTATTCTTCAACTGAAGTGACATATATGACCCTCTGTGGAAAAAGAAAAGGGCTGGGGTCCCCCTTTTCACGCACACTGAAAGTCCAGCTACAAACAACTATATTCGCAGGCTGATTCCTTTTCCAGCTCTCTCAGAAGCTGCCCTCTGGTATCCTGAAGTGCACTCTGCAGCTCTGGGATCACCTTTATTCTGATGTGCTTTGTGCACATTCTCGGACGCTGCAATGCCCATACTAAGGCAACACAGCACAGAAATTGGCAGCAATACTATCAGCAAGAATTTGGCTTCATAATCAAGAGTGATTCATCATACATTCTAGCAGCAGAAAAACACACCGCTATTTTAATCCCTTGCTGGTATCAAGAATCAAAAAACAGTGAGATGTAATTAAGTAAAAGCAACAAAAAAATCCTATCTGCTGTAATATTTGTCAAAAAATTATTCACTTTTATGAGTCTTCCGCAAGTCACTTAGAAAACAACGGGCTACTTACCTTATTTCATGATATTTATTACAATGACAAGTCAAGTTTTAATACAAAATCAGAAGACAGGCAGTCCAAACTTCTGCAAAGTAACATACTGAAATTCTAAACTTAGGCAAACAAATTTCTCATTTACTTTAAATAAAATTCCTCCTAGTGTTTTAAAAGTAATCCACTTCTTTCTTCTTCTCTCTCCATTTCTTAGATGACTCCAATTTAAAGTCTAGGCGAGAGAAAGTACAGCACGGAAACCTAATACCGTGGGCGATTTATTCAGAACACTTTTCATTTTTCAGAGGTACCTTAACACTGAGATAATAAACACTGCTAATCTAAAATAATAATGGAACCCGCTTAAGTCCTATTGCTGTATTTAATGAGCATGAAACAAATCTCACGGGCTACTCTCTCCTTATGAGACTATGTAAATGATCATTAGCCTTATCGACCACTATTTCTATAGAATTTCCCCATATATTAAATCTATGGTTTATTATAACAAAAACTTTTTAAATTAAACGCTACTCTATTGTCATGACCAGGTCCTCACGGGGCAGAAGCGGATTTACCGAGACCTGCACCGAGTACCGTCTCGGGAACCCCTACCTTTTCAAACACCTCTTCCTTCTCCCTGCGCTTCCGTTTTCGGGGTCTCCGGTTCACTCGAATCCATTTCGTGACCTGAGGTTCAAAAACCACAGCATTTCAAACAAGGCGACGGGGTCCTGACGGCCGCCCCCCAGCGCGAGAAAGCAGAGACCCCCGGCCTCGCGACCTGGTCTTCCCGGCACCTTGGGAGGCTACCCGCGCCCGCCCGCGGAACTCGCCGGGCGCCTCAGCGCCAGCGGCCGCGACCTTCGTTCCCGGCCGCTCCCCGCGCCGGAGCCGGAGTCCGGCGGGTAGTCCCCGCGCTCGCGCGCCGCAGCCCAGAGCCAGGGCCTCTCGCCAGCCGCGGTCTCGCGTCGGCGCCACCGGGGCGCAGGGACCGCGCCGCCGGCACTCACCTCGGCGCGCACTTGCCGCGCGAGCCTGCACTCCGCCCCGGCGCGGCGCTCCCTCTGCAGCGGCTGCGGGGGAAGAGGACACAGTCAAGTTTACCGCGGGAGCGGCCCCGGCCTCCCTGCCCCGCGCCCGCTAACTCGGCGTGCCCACCCCGTACCTCGCCCGCGGCCGGGGAGGACGCAGCGGGGGCGCCGGAGCCCGCGCCTTGCGCCCGCCCGGGGTCCGCATCACCTCAGGCGCGGCGCGGGCGGCGGGCGCGGGGCCTGGACGGCGGGCGGGCGCCGAGCGGGGGCGGGGCCTGCCTTAAAGGTATAGCGGCCGCACCGCCTCCCGCAGGTCTCCCGCCCGCTGGCCCGCCCGCGCCTGCATTGTATTGTTCTCCCCACCAACGGCGTGCTCCCGCTCCCGGGCTCCGGCCGCCCCGCGTCCCCGCGCCCCCTGCCCCCGCCACCCCTCCCCGGGCTCCGGCCGCCCCGCGCCCCCGCGCACCTTGCCGCCGCCATCCCTACCCCGGCTCCGCGCCCTGCGAGCCGCTTCCCGGCAGCGAGAGGGGCCCGGGCCGCCCGCCGCAGGCTGGAGGGAGCGGTGGCGGGGAAGGAACCTCGCCCGTGGCCAGCCTAGCGCGCTCCTGGGGTCCGAAACCTGGTCCCCGTGACTTTCGCTGAGGGAAAGTAACTTTCCTAGTGGAGTTTTCTCCGGGACAGGGATCTACGCCGTCGAGTAGACGTTTCCCAGTGGCCCCTCGGGGCTCCGGGCAGCGACAGGTGACCTCCCGGGGGGCGAGGCCAGGGCGCAGAGAAACCCAGCCCCGCGCTCCCGCCAGTGTGGACCCGTAGCCCTCAGACTGCCGTAGACCTCCAGAACCACTGGGTAGAATTTAAAAAGAAGGGGTCAATCTGTTTTCATAATTAGGGAGAAAGTTTACACTTAGTTTATAAAAATGTGCGATACCCCAAGATTTTCCTCCACCCGCCAAAGGCCTCATCCGCATCAGCAGTTGCTGGAACCCGCCTGCGGGTGAGGGCGGGCCGGGGCGGAGAGTCGGGTTGTCCTGTTGCTTGCTGGGTCTTGACCATCCCTTTAACTTTATCATATTTCTTTAAAGAAAATCTGTCTTGCCCTCTCTTTATTGCTACTCCATCCTTCTTTCAAGATCAAAAGGTTTAGATCAAAGCCAAGATCAAACTCACTAAATAGCAGCAACTTTGCCACGGAGTATTTTTACACAGAGGAGCTTAATGGAGACATCAGGACTTTATCCCTTCATTCCATATTCATAACTGGACTACTTAAAATTACACGGATGATGCATGTCTATTTCCTAAAACAAACAACAAGTCTGCTCAAATGAGGGTTTCTTACTTTGTGTTTCCAGGAATACAAAAAAGTTGAAATCTAGAGAGCAATATAAATAGACGTGTTAACCATTTTGTGTCATTATTACAATAGCTAAGTGCTACGAAATGTGTGCTCATTTGCTAGAGATTTTTCAATGTGTTATTATATCTTTTAGTATAGACTGTACAGCCATCATATACAATTTTTTACTGTAAAGGAAATATATATAAATAGTTAATGGTTTGGAAATCTTGCACATAGGCAGGTAAATAATTCTAAATGGTGAAGTGGATTACTCAGAGCTGCTTAATTTTAAAGGGAAAGAGAACTTTGAACTCTTCAACCTTCTACGCTGCTAATAGCAGTTCCACCATCAATAGAAATCTATCTTGGCAGCCACTTCCTTTTACCCACTAGAATTTTTTTCCTTGGGAGTTCACGATCCCCAGAAACTCTGATATGAGCCATTCAATATTGACGTACTAAAACAGTGCTCTGCTTAAATACAATTTTTCAACATACAGTCTTGGAAGAAACAAAATCCAAAATAAATTCCAATAGTCCGGTAACAGGAATAAAGACAACTATTGCAAATTAAATCTTACAGACTTACATGAAAGCTGTTGTTAACAGCTGGGTACTAGTTACTTGAAAAGTTTTTTCCCCTTGCAATTTTTAACTGGTTGCAGTCACACACACACACACACACACACACACACACACACACACACACACACACATTCTTAATGTTATAAATCCCATTGAAGCACTGGAAAGATCTTAGAAACTGAGACCTGGAAACCCTGTCTTGCTCTGCTACTGATACAGTCTCCTTTCTTCCTAGCACCCAGATCATGGATAACCTAACGGTTTCCGGCACGAGCTGAACAAAGGAAACAGCCTACTGTCACTCTGCTCTTCTAGGATTTTGCTAAGAAGGAAGCAAAAGCTGTGACCCATCCTAATTGCCTCTTGTCTCCTTGTTTGTCCTTTGTCCCCCAACTCTCCTCCCAATTGCCATCCCAGAATCCATCCTCCACAGAGAAGCCAGAATGGTACGTCCAAAGGTAATTCAAATGATACCACTTTGCTTCACTGAGAATGCTTTTCCATCTCTTCTTTGCCTGGCTAGCCCACTTATCCTCTAGTTCTGGGTTTAAGCAGCGCTTTTGCAGAAAGGTCTTTCCTTACTCCCCAGTCCAAATTATGTCACTCCACTATACTTTCTAATAACATTCTGTTTATTTCCTTTAGAGTGATTCTTAGAGCAGTTTTAAGTTTATAGAAAAACTGAGCAGAAAACAGAGTTCCCATATTTGTACCCACTCACCAGCTTCCCCATTATTAACATATTGCATTAGTATATTTATTATAACTGAGGAACCAATATTGATACATTATTATTCACTAAAGTCAAATTTACATTAGGGCTCACTCTGTGATGTGCCGTTATTATAGCTCTTTTAAAAATGTACTGAACGTCTCTCTCCCCAGCTGGATTTTATGCCCCCAGAAGAATGAGATCCTGTCTCTTTTGTTCTTGATTTTTGTTCAGTCCACCGGAAACATTGCCTGGCACATACTAGAAATTCAATAAATGTTACATAGTGAATGGAAGGATAAAGGAACAAATGAAGGACACCTAAAATTTCAAGGGGGAGAAGTCTTAAAATGAAGATCTTTCTAATTAACTCCTGTTTGTTTCGCAACTGAAATGCTTCATTTGTAAAGAGCCTAGAATTTTACATTTTTACAAAAGGGAGACCATGGGATATTAGTTATATTGCCTGTATAACTTTATAAACAGGCTGTGCACGGTGGCTCACACCTGTAATCCTCGCACTTTGGGAGGCCAGGGTGGGAGGATCTCTCGAGCCTAAGAGTTCAACACCAGCCTGGGCAACATAGCAAGACCTCTGTCTCTACAAAAAAAAAAAAATTAGCCAGGCATGGTGGTGTTAGCCTGCGGTACCAGCTCTCTGGGAGGGTGAGGTGGGAGGATCACTTGAGCCCGGGAGGCAGAGGCTACAGTGAGCCATGATGGCATCACTGCACTCCAGCCTGGGCAACAGAGTGAGATCCTGCCTCAAAAAAATATTAATAAGTAAATAACAATAAATTTTTAAAAATTGAAATGAGAAAGGTTCCTAATTCTCTCACATATGAATCACTAAAATTATATTCCAGAATGGTGCTACAAGCTGAATTTAATCTAGAATGAAAGATTTACATATTGCATAACACTGAAAAAGTACTTTTTTATTGTGTTCAATCCAACCTGAACACATTTCTCCTGTTGTCTACCTGAATCTCCCCTTCTTCACAGGCTGATGCCAATGAAGGTAGGGTGTAGAGAAACTGGAAGACCGCTTTTTTAAAAACTGGAATTCTATAGTGGGGGACGGGTATTCTAATTACTGTCTTTGAGAATGTAGTAAAAGCACTTTAAAGCTGTCTCTTAAAACAGATGTTTTCTATCTGAATTGTATCTTTAAAAATGCCTCATCCAGTAGATACGCATGTTTTGAAAGGAAGTTGTTCTAAGAAACTTTTTTTGTCAAAGCAGTTCATAATAGCTGAAGACAATGTCCAAGGCGAGGAAAATACCATTGCTTTAAAATTATTTAAACTCGTGATTGATTGGAGATTACTTTTGGAGGGAAAGCCTTTTTCAGTTTTCTTCCTTTTCTTAGACAAAGAAGAAATTCCTCCTATCACTGGAAAAATACAGTGATACCAACTTCGCATTGTTACGGGTGTGTTTTCTCTTCCTGCTTCTACTTCATGGAAGAGGCACAGGACAGAGGAAGGAGGAGGAGCCAGCCTTCCTAGGCACCAGGAAGGCCACAGGGCAAGCAAGGGGCTCTTCAGTGTTCCCAAACAGCCGCAGATGGCAAATTACGTTCCCTCAGGCACAGCAGAGGGAAAACTATCCACTAAAAGAAACCGAAAGATCTTTGAATACCAAACAAGGTCAAGAGTTCCAGAAGCTTCCACTGGTTTCAGAAGTGTTCTATTGCCAACATACGTTCCGGGTGAATTTAAAAGTAGGAATCTACACACGTCTAGAAATAAAATCAAGGTTGGATTAAGTTTCAAAAATAACAAAGAGGAATTAGGAGCAAAGTTATCAAATATTTATATCTTTAAATTTGGTTTATTTTATTTATTTTGAGACAATGTCTTGCTCTTGTCACCCAGGCTGGAGTGCAATGGTGCAATCTCGGCTCACTGCAACCTCCACCTCCCAGGCTCAAGCGATTCTCCTGCCTCAGCCTCCCGAGTAGCTGGGATTACAGGTGCCTGCCAACACGCCCAGCTAATTTTTGTACTTTTAAGTAGAGACAGGGTTTCACCATGTTGGCCAGGCTGGTCTCGAACTTCTGATCTCAGGTGATCCACCCACCTCAGCCTCCCAAAGTGCTGAGATTACAGACTTGAGCCACCGTGCCTGGCCGTCTATTATTTTTAAATGTAACATCCTTTATGTAATATTTTTGGATGATTTTAGAAAAATTATAAATTAATCCAAAAATATACAAGATGTTACATAAAGGATGTTTAGAGGGTTGTTTATTCCATTAGATAGTAATTTTCTATGAAGAGCCACAGGACAGTCTTCTCCCTGGTGTCAGCATCAGGAATAGTTGGACTTGATCAGCTGGTTTGTTTTTACCTGTTAATTGTATTATTTGTATTTGCCCATTTTGTCTCTGTCTTAAATAAACACCTAGTTGTTGTTGTCGTTGTTTTTTTTTTTTTTTAGGAGGATTTTGGCCCTGCCAAATGGACCTCTTAGTGGAAGTCCTTACAAAGCATAATTTTCAAAAAACGAAGTCAGTTTCATGCTTGGCGTAGTGGATTGCTGAGGCTATAGTTCTGCAGTGAACCAGCTAACAGACCTTCTTTCTCTCAGTAACCATAACCTGAGCTCACTGCTGCTAAGAACGTTTACAGAGATCAACTGAGGGAACATGTACAATGCTTGGTTCTTCCATTTCTTGACCCCCTCTGAGAATCTAATGAAGGTTGGTACTATCAGCTCCTTAGAAAAAAAATACACCTACAGCACACACACACACACACACACACACACACACACACACACCAATTGTCAGGAGGTTCACAGATTCTTCTGTACCTAAACTTGTCTGGATACTCTAAAATCCCTTCTTGGAATAAGCCAGACCACTTTTAAAGCTGGCCCTGGACTTGGTCTTATGGGCACTCTGTGAAAGTCCTGTTATCGTATTAAGTTCTGGTAAGAAGCCATCAACCTTTATTGAGGTGCATTATAAGAAACAGCCCCATAAAATCCATCACAATGTTTACCGGAAGGATGGATTTAGAGGGTTGTTTATTCCATTAGATAGTAATTTTCTGTGAGGAGCCACAGGACAATCTTCTTCCTGGTATCAGCATCAGGAATAGTCGGACTTAGGCAGCTTGTTTGTTTTTACCTCTTGAATATTGCAATTTATCCCTTTTCCCTCTTCTAGAAAGCTTGGAGCTCTGTGACCCTGTTTAACCAGGCATAGGAACTTCAGGATGTATATATTATGTGCTAATTTAATTCCTGGCCCCATCCTTTTTTTCTACCATTATTTTCATGTTGCTTCATTTTTCTTGTTTTATTTCTATCATGTTATATTTACCTGTTTTGGAAGCTGTCTTCACTCCATTTTGGACAGGGAAGAGTATGACTCAATAAAGTATTCTGGATTTTTTTGTTTTTTTAATTTCCTTTTTTTCTTTGGATGGGAGAAGGAAGGATCTGAGAAAATCTTATGGTTCTAATATTTGTCTCCATTAACAATGTTTAGAAGTAAAGTACAGGAGTTAAGGATGTATGACTGTTCTTAACTTATAACTCTACTTATGAAATTCTATGAAAAGAACTGTCAAAATATATAATACTATAGAGACATCATCAAATGAACATAATACTATACAGGACTATTACAAAAAGGCTAGCCAACCAAATATTTTACCTCTTGGTATCAAAACCAGAAGAAAGGGGCTTAGATTATGGAGAGAATAATGTAAGTTGAACATATGGACAGGTTATTCACATAAAAGACATATTAAATGCCTACTGTGAAACACAGCACTACATTTCGTGAATGCAAAGATGAGTAAGATGTTGTCCCTGTCCTCAGGAAACTCCTGTGACAACGCAGTAATACAGCAAGGTATAAGGAGCACACAGCCGGCTTGCCTAGTAGCTGTGTGGCCCCTTTAAGCCTCCTTCCTCATAAAGTTCTGATCAAATGACATGTAATTTGCTTAGAACAAGAAGCAGTTGTTATTTATCAACTTCTAAATGACTAGAATTAAGAAGCAATACAACATTACTAGAAGCTGGAGGGAAGTGACTTGAAGACAAAAAATGTATTGAAGCACCCCTACCAGAGAGCAGAGGACCTTAGACTGCTAGAGAGAATAAGAGTGGCAATTACCTACAGAACTGAAGGCTTTACAAAAGTGCTTCCATATACAGACTGTTCTGCTCGTTCCTCACACAGTCTCATCTGAAAGATGGAAAAACTGAGTCTCAGGGGATTTCATATCGCTTGGCCCCTAGGTCTCCTGGTTGGAAATGGAACACTCTTTCTACTCCAGCGTGAGTACTTACAGAACATCTAGTGTGGCTGTCTCACTTTAACATATTTGTTCATTATATGGATTAGATCAACCCCAGATGACAACATAGGCTGGAAAATATAATTCCATACCATAAAAGTCTACTGAAAAATACATTCTAAAAAGCAGACATTATTATATTCCCTTCAATGCCTGTTACGATTGCAGTTATTTACAGGGCTTGATATCCATGGACATTATAACCTTAAAGAGTTTTCAGCTGTGTGTGGTGGCGCATGCCTGTAATGCTAGCACTTTGGGAGGCTGAGGTGGGAGGATCACTTGAGGCCAGGAGTTCAAGACCAGCCTGGGCAACATAGTGAGATCCCGTCTCTACAAAAAATGAAAATAAAAAATTAGCTGGGCATGCTGGCGTGTGCCTCTAGTCCCAGGTACTCAGGAGGCTGAGGCAGAAGTATCGCTTGAGCCCTGGAGTTTGAGGCTCCAGTGAGCCACTGTTGTGCCACCGCACTCCAGCCTGGGTAATACAGCAAGACTGTCTCAAAAAAAAAAAAAAATTTCACAGGTGAAATATAAAATGATGTAAGGGTGGCTTTAGATCAGTGGTTTCTACTCTCGAGTGCTTATTAGAGTCACCAGAAGGTGTTTTACAAATCTCAGTGCCCAGGTGACCACTTAGGTTCACATCTCTGAGAGTGGGACCCAGACATCCAGTCATTTCTAAAGCCCCTCCACCCCTCAGGATTCCAATGTACAGGTAGCATTGAGAACCACTGCCTTAGATAATTTTAATGACGCCCCATCTCAAATAGGTTACTATGAAAAAAACTCCAGATGCTTGGGAGATATCTAAATTTCAAAGTCAATGCCGCAGATGATAGCCACTTACTATGCTTTACTACAGTAAGTCCAATTTGGCAGATGGCAGACACAGTGTTGGGCAGGATGGGCTGGTGGTCCAAACCAGGAGTCACTTCCTGCAGCTTACACCAAGGGATAAAATTTTGGGCAAGATTGAGTTAAGCAAACACACAAAAAGAACTAAAAAGAAGTGGAAGATTTCAACATTCTACCCAGAAGGGAGGCAACAATGGGCAGATATCTGACTTTTTTTTCTAAAGCTAATACAATTCTGGGTCCTTAGCGAAAAGTGCATACATCCTTATCTTTAGGAACCTAATCTTAATGCTGACCTGCAATACTGTAAACATGAAGGTGGTATTTCCAACTCATGATCTGTACATGATGTTTTAATTATGCTGATGGCTGCCATCCATTCCCTTGAAATGAACATTTGCATTTGGAAGATTGCTGGCTAGAATTAGGGGACAGTGTGCACCAATGGAAAAGACCCTTTGCTGTGTGCAAAAGGTATTGTTCCATTCAGGAAGCAACCCATGCTGACTTCCTCGAGTCTTGAGCACTATGCTCTAACCACATGGGCTCTATTGTTTAGAAAACACACGCACACATACATTGCTGCTATAGGAAAATTATTCTGGCAAAATGCCTTACAAAAAGGGATTAGTTACTATTGAAAAACACAAAAATATCAGATGTTGAAATTTCACCAGCTTGAAAAGCAAACAACCATGTCTAGGCACTTTCCTGTTACTTCCTAAGATAGAGCAGGTGTGGTATCTGGAAGTGTGGGCACATGGACATGTGGATGCTCCACAGTGCCTTTGAAGGAGGGGACATGATGGGAGTCTGTGGCCCTGGCATGTCGAGTTTTAAAAAGCTTGGCACTCAGACTGGGTGGCTTGTTTTATGTCCTCCAAAAGAAAACCAATGAAGTCACAATTTGCAACAAGAGGAATGGGCCTGATTCATCCATCCCTTGATGAAGTAAAATCACACACACACACACACACACACACACAGAAAGAGAGAGAGAGAGAGAGAGGCAAGTAAAATCCACATGTGGGGGGTGGAGTGGCTGTCCCAAATATAAATAAGATATGAGAGAAAGCTATTTTCCAGAATGTTTGTTCACCAAACATTCAGTGCCATACAAGGAGGTGTTCCAGGAAAACAATGGGAAGGGCCAGAATTAATTGGCTGCTAATCTCTTCACTTTTTGTAGGATGTTTTCTCCAGCGGTGGATGAAATCAGTGTTTAATGCTACACAGGCCGAGCTGTGTCCATATAAGGAAAGCCCAGGCTCACGTCTCTCCGTGAAAAAGGACCTGTCCTCCCCTCCCTGTGTTCTGCTTCCACCCCCTGCATGTGGAGGTGGAGAGTGGGAGCCGGGGAATGTGAACTTGATCCAGCACTGATCAGCCAAGCAGCAAACTCTCATTGTTCTTTAGATACCAAACATAACTTCTTTCTACTAGGGATAAACCCAGCCGTTCTGTACATAACACAGCTTTTGTACTCACCAGTATGATAGTTGGAAAAGGACCACAAAGAACATTAGAGCTTTATTAGACACCTCCTAATATGCAGGATTTAAGAACCTACCCCATTAATTTATATTCAGATTAATATTAGGTATATTAGAATCTTATTAAATCTATCTTCTAGTAGTTTCTGAATGCTTTTATAATTATGAGTTTCAATTTATTATGTAAATATTATGGCCTGTTTTGCCTTCTATGGGAGCATTTCTTACCATCACTGCCTTGACCTCTGAGTTTCAAGGATACTGGAAATCATGATAAGGGACAACCAAATATGCTGTTGCTGTTTTTACATATCACCCTGTAAATGTGACTTAACTGTTTCAGTACAATGCCACGGTGTCATGGGAAATCCACAGTTGGGAATTTAGACTAGGCACTCTCTGTCATTGCCACCAAGAAGCTCTGTGGCCTTGGACATGCATGTCACACAACCTCTCTGAGCTATGAAACAGAGATAATGCTGTAGTGAGGATAAAATGAGATGGTGCATATGGCAAAAGGCACAAAATAGACCAGTAAATGCAAATCCCTTCCTCTTTCCCCTCAGAAACAAAAGTCTATCTGGTATTTTGAACCTAAGTAAATTTTCAAAGGTATCAAAATAACTGAGTTGTGACATCATAATAAAAAGCCTGGCCTGACAAGCACACAGGCTCAATGCCCTTGTACGGAGCCTGCAAAGACACAACACATCTGAGCTACTACAAACAAGTGTGTGTCCCTTCCAATGACAACCAATGGACATGAGAAAGCAAGTTCTGTTTCTCATGTGTCTTATTATAAAGGAGATAATTCCATTTCTGGTCCTGTCTCATTCAAAACAGTAAGCTGACTGTTATTACAAGAATATCACAAAGTTAAATTTGATACTTCTTTTTTTCTTTTTTTGAGATGGAGTTTCACTCTGTTGCCCGGGCTAGAGTGCAGTGGCGTGATCTCAGGTCACTGCACCCTCCACCTCCTCGGTTCAAACAATTCTCCTGCCTCAGCCTCCCGAGTAGCTGGGATTACAGGTGCACACCACCACACCTGGCTAATTTTGTATTTTTAGTAGAGACGAGGTTTCACCATGTTGGTCAGGCTGGTCTCGAACTCCTGACCTCAGGTGATCCACCCGCCTCGGCCTCCCAAAGTGCTGGGATTACAGGCATAAGCCACCATGCCCAGCCTGAAATCTGATATTTCTACATTGCTCTCTGAAGATACCACCATGGTCAGGTGCTAGATGCAAAAATAGCTATAATCCTAACCGGAGCTACATGCATTTAAAACCAGTATAATAATTAAGGATGAAGGCTTTTAAGTCAGACAGATTTGGTTTTCAGTTTCTTCATCTATAAAATGGGTATAATAACAATGTTTCTCTTACAGAGTTGTGACTAGGAGAAGTAAATAGCTATTATGTATAATGTACTTAGTATATAGCCTTTTCTGCTCATTCTGGATGTTCTAAATGTAAAATAGGATACTCTAGTCAACTGCAGGCAAGGAGGTGAGGGGAACGAGGGAAGGGAAGGATTAAGTTAAAAACTACAATTCTATAGAGAGTTAGACAACCTACATATTCTTAGATTTACCCATTTGCAGCTTAATTGACTAGAGGCATTTATGCAAAACCCAGGCAGATGTCTCTCAATTATAAAACCAATGACAGTGACTAGGAAATACAATTTGAGGAGGAATAACCAGAGAGAATTGTAGAGCAACTGCCTTTGCAATAAACAGAATCCAGAAGCGTCTTAAGGAGAAGTGTGTCTCTACCTGGCTGCATGGAATGTGAAAAGTGGCAGCATGCGTGGCTCGGGAGAAGGAGGGAGACACCAGAGAAAAACAAGAGGAAGCACTTGGACAAAAGGCAAGAGACGCTGCCTGACGTGGGAGGCAGCTTCTCCGTCCCAGGGAAACAGACCCCAGGGGTGGAGGGGTTATCTCCAGCCGAAACCCATTATTGCTTGTTGCCCTGGAGTCTGAGTCCCAAATTCTGATGTATTGACTTTGGCCTCCCTTCCATGCATTTTCGTGCCAATAAAGTTGCTGAAATTAAAGAAGAACTGAATTGTGAAGTCTTCTGGCACAAATAATGTCATATTGCGAAGTCAAGGCTAATAACAACCAGGATGCTGGTAACACCCTTACGGAAAACCATCTGATCTACATGTCTCTCAGTGCGGTTTGAAACTCCCCTCGGCCTACAAAGGAAAATATTTTTAGCATGTAGCACACTTTGTAACAGACATATAAATGCACCAAAAATATAATCTTAGGAAAGCATCTGGGTTTGATCATTTCAACCCCAAATAGGTTCTACTTTCTCAATATAAGAAATACTGCAACATTTTGCTATAAAATATGCAGCGATCACTGTAGCAATTTCTCACACACATTTCATTACTGGTTCTGTTTGTTTTTTTAAAAGCAGCAAATACTTGAATGATTGAGATAAAAAGCAGCATAAAACACGAAGTGCTCTTTCTAGAGCATTGGGCAACAGTGGCTTCCCCTCCTCCAAAAGGCAAACTGGACCCACTGGACTTTTCCCCCAAGGTTATTTAGGCAACAGGCATAAATATTTTATCTCTATGTCTCAAAATTTATCTTAGAAATAATAGTTGTCCCTGTCTAAGGTAAAACTGACCTGCAGTTATTAGGGACCCATAGGAATTTTAAGACTAAAAAGGCCAGCAAAAATTTTTTCATCTCCTGATCAAACAGGTTAATCTCTATGAATAATTGATTTCAACTAGAAGCAAATGCCTATTCTTCAGTGGTCAGCCAGCATAAATGCTTTTGTAGATTGATTATTACTCAATTCTCTCAATCATCTCTCAAATAGCAATTTTCCACTGAAAAAGAAATGAACAAAGAGGGTTCCCGGATAGTGTAACTTTGTAAAACACCATACAGGACAAAGTATATTTAAAAAACTCTCCCAACACCAGTCCAAACTAAGGGCAACTTTTAAGTCTGAGGGCAATTCTGCAGGTTCCAAGGACAGAAGGAAAGACTCATGAAAGTAAATCCCAACTTTTCTCCTCTCAGACGCGACCAGGTACACCTGCATTGCAGCCCTCAGCAGGGCACCGGACGCAGCCCAGAGCGCCTTCACTCCGGCCAGCTCCCCTTACCCCTAAAGAGGCAGTGAACCTCAGAGAGGGCAAGTGGCTCGCCCACTGCTACACAGCTTCGAGGTGGTAGAGCTGACTCCAAAGCTGGTATTTAATGGATTCACTGACGTCTTCGTCCACTATAGGACTAGCCTTGCTGAACAAAACTTCATAATAAAGAACTCTGTGAAAAAAACCATGGATTTGAATATAACAAACTGACTTTCCTCCTCTACCCAGCCTCCAATCTTGTTCATTAACTTTAAAGTAACACTGCCTTGCATGTTATGCACCAAACTGCTTGGAGCCCACTTACGGTGTGACGGTGGTGGCTGTAACTCGACAGGATCAGAAGCAGAAAATACTGGGGTTGTAAAGGTCCAAGCTGGAGGACTGACCTGGAAGAACAGGGTCTTTTGCTGAATGATCACAATAGACTCCTTACCAAGCACCAGTGAAAAGTAGACAGCTGCCATCCAGAGATGTATGACAAGAACGCTGGCCTTTTTAAACACACATTGGGATCTGTGCAGTTCAACAATCATTGACAGTTACCCTGACCTGTGATACACTTGTTGGCTGGCCACCACCTTTGTGCTCTCCGGCACTCTCCTGCTCTGGGTCAGCTCCAGGGCGAAAGACAGGGACTCTGGTTAGAAGTGTGCTTGAGAAAGCAAATAAGAGGATATGAAAAATGTACATCAAGATACACTTTTTGTTTAACCATTTACTTTTTCCCATTCGTTTGTTTGTTTGGGTGGCCTGGTATTATATAATTTAGTTTCCATCTCAAGTGAGGAATGGCTGTATCTTTCCAAATGCAAAGACCTAAACTAATCTCTATATACAATCACATTCACTCACACCAAAAAATATACCAGCTTTTTGATGCAATGGAGCCCAGTATTTCCTATGCAAAATATTCCATCTAGATACATAGGGCTACCATTTAGAAATATCTAGTGGAAGAGGGGCATGTATACCCATGACACATATTTATGAAAAGCCCTGGAAAGTGAGGTCCACATCCTGCATCTGTGAAAGAATAGGAACAAACAGCTTCAAGAAAAAGAGGAGTCATTAATGAAAAATCATCACTTCTCAGGGCCCTCTGCCATACTCCTTTATTATCTACTCATAGGTATTCATAGAAACTAAGGCAAAGATGGGACCCAAATTACAAAATGCTTTAGTCTGATGGGCTGAAGACTCAGAATCCTGTACTCAAGCCATAGCTCTGCCACTAACTAGTGCTGCGAGCTTGGCCAGATACTACACTTCTCCTGGGGCTCCGCTGCGCCGGTAAGAAGATGCACTGCACTCTAAGACTCATCTGTAGCCTGTGATTCTACAGCAAGCTCAAAGTTGCACAATACCAGAAAAAAACTAATATTTAACGATGAAGCAGCAGAGGCCACACAGGAGAAATACCATGCAGGTATTAAATGTATACCTATTTGGTACCACACAATGGCTTTCACAAAAGAGAATGAAAAAAAGCTCTGACTCTAAAAGTAGCCAGGTGCTCCTGATGGCTTTCCTGGTCAGCAGGGTGCTCTGGCTGCAAGAGCTGGGACAAGTCACTGTGAGCATCGTGGAGGGCCACAGTGGGAGCAGCGGCCTGAAAAGCCCTGGGTGCTGATCTTCTATCAGCATGTGCCATGATGCTGTGCAATGTCAAACAGCCAAGGGGTCATGCATGTGTGTGCAGCCATGTGCACAACTCACTCAACTACTGCTTCGCAGGGCTTTACCCTCCAGGTGTGGGAAGAGTGCAATGTCAATATAAAATAATCTGCTTTTGGCCAGGTGTGGCGGCTCATGACTGTAATCCCAGCACTTTGGGGGGCTGAGGCAGGAGGATCACCTGAGGTCAGGAGTTCGAGACCAGCCTGGCCAACAAGGTGAAACCCTGTCCCTACTAAAAATACAAAAAATTAGCCAGGCCCATTGGTGGCGCAGACCTGTAGTCCAAGCTACTTGGGAGGCTAAGGCAGGAGAATCGCTTGAACCCAGCAGGAGGAGGTTGCAGTGAACCGAGATCGCACCACTGCACTCCAGCCTGGGTGACAGTGAAACTCCACCTCAGAAATAAATAGGCCGGGCGCGGTGGCTCATGCCTGTAATCCCAGCACTTTGGGAGGCCGAGGCGGGTGGATCACGAGGTCAGGAGATCGAGACCATCCTGGCTAACATGGTGAAACCCCGTCTCTACTAAAAAAATACAAAAAATTAGCCGGGCATGGTGGCGGGTGCCTGTAGTCCCAGCTACTCGGGAGGCTGAGGCAGGAGAATGGTGTGAACCCAGGAGGCGGAGCTTGCATTGAGCCGAGATCGTGCCACTGCACTCCAGCCTGGGCGACAGAGCCAGACTCCGTCTCAAAAAAAAAAATAAATTAAATTAAATAAATAAATAAATAAATAAATAAATAAATAAAATAATCTGCTTTTGACGAAGAGTCTACCAGAGTATGTCTTTAGCCTAATAAAAGAGAAAATGGGGGCAGTTTTTCTTAAAAAGCAGAATCAGTTATTTTTCTATTGAAATAAGGTTTACACTCTAGAGCTGCTTTGTTCTAGTTCTTTGAGTTTGCATTGCTCCTTCTTTCTAAAAAGGTTTCTCTACAAAATAAAGCAGCACTGCAGTGAAATCCTATTACAGGTCCACTCATTATTAGGGATGCAGTAGTCCTTCCTTCAGTGACTCTTTCTGTGGGCCAATACTTAAAAGCCTGAAAGACAGGTACTGCCCATGTGTCCAAATATGGCCCACCAGACTACACCTTGAGGACGGTCATGCTGGCTCCTTTGCACAATGGGCCAGCTAACTTGTGACTGAGTGGGGCTTAAGAGCAGTCTCCTCCCTCCAAGCGTATTTGTTTTCTTACAGATTTAGCCTCCCAGCGGAACATGGCAAATACAAGACATCAACCTCTACAGTTCTTCGCAGGTCTCAAACTCTGGGGTGGAGACCTGTTGGGCAAAGGTTGGTTTGCAGATGCTTCCATAAACCATGAGCTCATGGGCAGGGTCCTTTCGGCTTTATATGCAAACTGCCCAGCACAATGTTTGGCAAACTGCTTGAACTAATAAACTAAACCACAAAGCCAAATGTTTGGGTTACTCGGCCAGGCGTGGTGGCTCATGCCTGTAATCCCAGCACTTTGGGAGGCCGAGGCGGGCGGATCACAAAGTCAGGAGTTTGAGACCAGCCTGGCCAATATGGTGAAACCATGTCGCTATAAAAATACAAAAATTAGCCGGGTATGGTGGCTGGTGTCTGTAATCCCAGCTACTCAGGAGGCTGAGGCAGGAGAATCGCTTGATCCCTGGAGGTGGAGGTTGCAGTGAGCCAAGATCACGCCACTGCACTCCAGCCTGGGCAACAGAGCAAGACTCTGTCTCAAAAAAAAAAAAAAAAAAAAGTTTGGGTTACTCAGGAAAGGTATAAAAATGAAGGATTCTAAGGGTTTAGGTTGTACTTAGAAAAGAAACTTCTTGGCCAGGCACAATGGCTCATGCCTGTAATCCCAGCACCTTGGGAGGCCAAGGAAGGCAGATCACGAGGTCAGGAGATCGAGACCATCCTGGCCAACATGGTGAAACCCCGTCTCTACTAAAAATACAAAAATTAGCTGGGCATGGTGGCTCACGCCTGTAATCCCAGCACTTTGGGAGGCCGAGGTGGGCGGATCACGAGGTCAGGAGATCGAGACCATCCTTGCTAACACGGTGAAACCCCGTCTCTACTAAAAATACAAAATAATTAGCCAGGTGTGGTGGCGGGCACCTGTAGTCCCAGCTACTCGGGAGGCTGAAGTCGGAGAATGGCATGAACCCGGGAGGCAGAGCTTGCAATGAGCAGAGATCATGCCACTGCACTCCAGCCTGGGCGACAGAGCGAGACTCCGTCTCAAAACAAACAAACAAACAAACAAAAAATACAAAAATTAGCTGAGTGTGGTGTCTTGCACCTGTAATCCCAGCTACCTGGGAGTTTGCCCCAGCTGAGGCAGGACAACTGCTTGAACCCAGGAGGCGGAGATTGCGCCACTGCACTTCAACCTGGGCGACAGACTGAGACTTTGTCTCGAAAAAAAAAAAAAAAAAGAAACTTATTTTGATAGAATATATTCTAGAATGAGATAATTACGGATTATGTTGGCCAGTTCCAGCTGTGCCTATGGAGATGCTGACTCAGTAGTAGGTTTGGGCTGGCTCTGGGATCTGTAGTTTTAATCTGCCTCCTATATGATTCTGATGACCAGGTCTCCCTGAGCGCCTTCAACTCAAGCCTGCAGAGCTAGACTTCCAGCAAGAACCCAGCTTGATCCTATTATTAAAACCCACATGTACGTGGGCCACTACCAACTATCTCCATTAGCTGCATTTCTTCAATGCTAGTGGCCTCTGCTTCCTTTTCCTTCTGGTTATCCTTTGATGTTCGAAGGCAGGACTGGGTTATCCTTCGTACACCTAGCAAATATTAGCTTTCTCTCTACAGTGTCATACCTTCAATGTGTCTGTGTGCATCTGAGCCAGTTCAGAATTCTTATTCTTTTTACAGAAAAATGTCTCAAATGCCCTTTATCCCTAATGAGAAAGCCATCCTCATATGCCTTCCTCTGTGCTCACTGAAAAAATGTACGTCTAATCTGAGATCGTGAAAGCTGTGGGCAATTGACTCTCCCTGCCGACTTCCCAACGTCCCTCCCCATCGTGAGTAGGATTTGGGTGCATCAGCTGCATCACATTGATCTGTGCTTGTTTCTTGTGGCTTCCTACTCATTCCCATGGATGTAGGCATTCCTCAGCCCACTGCATGTCCTCTCTGGATAGACAGACACCATTGGTTATCTAGATACTTACTGATGTTTTTAGAAGTATCCGTGTAAATGAAGAGCTTCTGGACATGAAAGTTCAGTCAGAAACCAAGGAGCAAAAGTCAAGACTAGCTGTTCCACACCCTCCACTAGACTACCTCTTCCCTGCACAGAGGGGAAAAGCATGGCTTTTTACCCAGGGAGCTGTCTTTCCAGGCAAGGCTGCTGACCCACCTGACCATGTTTATCTAAACATGCTGCTCAAGTCCTGTCACTCCTTGCAAAAGCATCAGTGGCTACTCAATCTGTAGGAACTCTCTAGCATCACATTCAAGTCCCTGTGTAATCTGGCTGGGTCCTGCCCCACTAACCATTCCCCCTCACAGATCCTGCCCTCTATGTAAAACAAGCAACAATTAAACATGTCCTCAACAAGAAAAACAGAAAGGGAAAAGATTACAACCCCAAATCACAATCAAAATGCGTTCACCCAGTATATTTTATCAGTATTTAAAATACATTCATCCCTCTATTATTCAGGAGCAGAGCAACCTTGGTTAGATTGTTGCAGGGGCTAGGAGGGACCTGAGAATGAGAAGGAGGCTGAATGGGAAGGATTCTTGCCCCCACTCTTCCAGCTGACGACGCCACCTTGATTTCACTGGGGCTGGGATGCTACCGCTGAGCCTTCATCATGGTTGTGACACTAGTTAATCAGCTTCCCAGCACTGAGATTTGACTCTGCCTGAAGCTGTTCAAACAGGCACACTGAGTTTTCCAGCAGCATACCTTGGTTATGTCGCACTCCCTGCCCGTAAGGGCCTTCTCCACAATCTCCACCTGCCCACGCTCTACCTGCTTGTCCTTCAAGACTGGCTTCAAATGGTACCTAAACTGTCTCTGCTTCCACAAATCGAAACGGCCTTTCTTCTGAACACTAAGCTTTCCACCACTTATTGCTTTCTGCCTTAGGTTAGTTATTTATGTATCTATTTTTCCTACTGAATTATTAAGCATCTTGAAGGCAAAGCCTGTATTTCTCTCATCTTTGAAGCATCCACAGTCTTTCATCAAGAACTGATGTGTGGGCTCTACTCATGGGAAGAAGGATAGGAAAGGACTGGACTCAGAGGTCTGATTTCAGATCCTGGAAGAAGCTTCCTCTTGCAAATATCATCCATCTGGTCTGGATGCTTGACAGTTCTACCACAGAAGCCTAAGCTCTAAGCTCTGACACTTATAAAGGAAATCTTCAAGAGAGAGGAAACACTTTTAATTCTTGTTATTCACTTGAAGTCTAGTCTTAGACTACTGTGAATGAGATTCAAACTCATTCTGGAAATCAGGTTTTGAAAGACAGAAATGAAGGAAGGACATAGCTATATTTGGGGGCATCAGAGAAAAATGTTTCCCATTTCATTGTGGTGCCTTGCGCTGTAAAGAGGTCAATATATTTGGACAGTGTCAAATCAGATGCCCCAATGTTACACAACACCCAGCACAGACCTTCAGCTATTACCACTTTCCGGGGGAATGGACCCTTCCCGCATTTATTTCTCTCTCATGCCACGAAGACATGATTTTTAATTCTTGTGCACTCACTAGATACTAACATCATTTGGGACCAAAAAATGTACCCAAAGCATATTCATCCATAGGGGAATAAAATGCAGTGAGGTTGCACTGAGTAATTTTTATTGGCCATTTTGAAGGGATTCACTAGAATGCGGAACTAGTGAGAGACGTACTGTGAATAAGGTAAACAGGAATGGCTAAATTGTGTCCCACCAAATTCATATATTCAATTCCTAACCCCCAGTACAACTCACAGTGCAACTGTATTGGAGTTAGGGCCTTTAGAGAGGAAATTAAGGTAAAATTAGGTCATATTGGTGGGCCCTAACCCAATATAACTGGTGTCCTTATAAAAAGAGCAGGTAAGGACAGACATGTGCATGCATACAGAGCAAAGACCACATGAGGACATGATGAGAAGGTGGCCGTCTGCAAGCCAAGGAGAGAGGCCTCACCAGAAACCAATCCTGTTGGCACCTTGGTCTTGGACCTCCAGCCCCCAGAACTGTGAGGAAAAAAATCTCTGTTGTTTAAGCCACCCAGTCTGTGGTACTTAGTTATGGCAACCCCAGCAAACTGATATGAGCACAAAGCCTTAGATGCCAAAAATAAAGGAAATTAAGCTAAAAATGAAAAGATTTTAATAAACCCTCTCCCTCTCTCGTGACTCTGCTGAGCAGTAGAGCAATTTGAAGAGTCTATGGAGGGGGCCAGGTGCTTGGATGAACGGAAGTGACTGTGATGACTCAGGCATTTTGGGTGCTGCCTCAAGTGAGGCCGGAGAACCTATTCCACATGTCTTTAAGGATCCTTGACAAGATGTTTAGTCACTTAGAAAATACAAGTTTAACTACTGGACAAAAATGACAGCAAAATTATTAGGAGCCCAAATAGTATACCACATTATGGCAACTGCTATTATAGATATAAAAGAAGCAAAGATATCGTGGTTCATATAATTTGAAAAATATACTTTCTCTGGAATTTGCAAAATAATCAGTTTCAGTTTTCTTGACTGACCATTAAATGTAGAATTCTTCTAAATAGGCCTTAAAATTATATTGATAATACTGCATAATATGTGCTATAAGAAGTCTACTAGTCATTCCCCTATAAAACCAACTGTGCTAAAAGCACATCGTGACTACAGTGCCATAAAGCCTCTTGCATACTGTCTTATCAAGTATTCTCAATTCTGTGATTGCAGCATTTTCCCTACAAGACTTCAGTTTTCTATCATCTGCTCATGCAGCCTCTGGCAACTTGCAGGTGTTTGCTCGGAAAGAAGTGGCATTTTCCCAAGATGACAAAATAACCTGTTGTTCTAAATTCTGGGATTCAGGAGCAAGTCTGGGAACCCAAGTTGCTTTCTGCCTATTTCTGGGACACATTATTGTTGGCTCATTTCCCATCTTCTCTCTCCTCCTCACTGCCACTGCTGTGATGATTTTGCCAGGAACTGGCTGCTGAGCACTTCCTCCAAAGAGGAGACTGAGGTACAGAAGACATGTGAGGTTCACCTGAGGCGGTGTGCTTATTGTTCACACCTCAGGAAACCGGTCTACTGGGAGTTGAAAACCACAGCTGATGCAAGGCTGCTAGTTCATGCCCTCTGAATGTCTACTGTGAACCCAGCACTCCCGCCCCGTACCTGTGGATTCTCATCATCCATGCTGTCACAGCAAATTGAAGGGTGTCAATGGATTAACCAGCTCTATCTTTACCCACACATTTGACAAAAATACAGATGATTTCACTCGTATCTATTCTGTGGGTGACTTTAAGGCATTATGCACTCAGATTTTAATTCAACTAATAGCTTTAGAACAGCTCTATTCAACAGGAATATATGCAAGCCACATGTGTCTTTTTAAATTTGCTAGTTGCTACATTTAAAAAGAAGTAACAGGTAGGATTAATTTTAATATATTTTATTAGGTATATACATTGAGTTGCAATGTATCCAAAATATTATCATTTCA
Organism: Hylobates moloch; assembly: GCF_009828535.3. NCBI lineage: Eukaryota > Metazoa > Chordata > Mammalia > Primates > Hylobatidae > Hylobates > Hylobates moloch. The sequence goes on along the minus strand of NW_026652285.1, from coordinate 67,435,026 downwards.
ACATGTAACCAACATTTTAAAAAACATTAATGAAATATTTACCTCCATTTTTGTATTAAGTCTCCTAAATCTGATTTGTTCTCAGAGTCCATCTCAATTTGGGTGTTAAATTTTCATCAGATATGTTTGGCCTCTATTTATATTTCATAGCAGTCCGAGTTGAAAAAGCAGACTCATTCACATACCCACGGTATTTCAAACAATAACTAAATTATGAGATTTTAAATTTAAATTTAATTACGACTAAATTAAAAAATCAGCTCCGGCCGGGTGCGGTGGCTCAGGCCTGTAATCCCAGCACTTTGGGAGGCTGAGACAGACAGATCACGAGGTCAGGAGATCAAGACCATCCTAATACGGTGAAACCCCATCTCTATTAAAAAATACAAAAAATTAGCCAGGCTTGGCGGCAGGCGCCTGTAGTCTCAGCTACTCGGGAGGCTGAGGCAGGAGAATGGCGTGAACCCAGGAGGCTGAGCTTGCAGTGAGCCGAGATCGCGCCACTGCACTCCATCCTGGGCAACAGAGCGAGATTCCATCTCAAAAAAAAAAAAAAGAAATCAGCTCCTCAGGTGCTTTCGATATATTTCAACTCCTTACCAACCACATGTAGCTAGTGCATTGGACGGTGAGCTCCTGAGCATCTACCATTAATATATGCAAGGCCCAAAAGAGATAAGCATCACAACAGGTACTACAGGATGAGGCTTATAGACATAACCCTTGTTTCCGGGGGGAGGGGGTAGGGGAGGGGACGGCACGGGACAGATACAGAGAGAAACATGTAAGGCAGGTTGTGATGCATGCTAAAGAGAGGGAAGGAAAGCATGCCAAGGGGCAAAGGGCATGCACAAAAGCAGGCTGATGGAAAAGCTTGCAAATACCTGTGCACTGACAATCATGAGTGGGCGAATCTCCAGAATGCTGGGAAATAAAGTTGAAAAGGGTGGCTTTGACCAGTCTGCTGGTGGCCTCAAATAGAGGCCAAGGAGTTTGTTCTAAATCCATTGTCCATGGGGGAAAAGTCTCTGGTGAGAAGAGTGGGTCTGAGCTGGGTTGTGGGAAGATTTACTTGGCATTGATATGAACAATGAATCAAAAAGGAGAGAGCTAAAAGACCAGTTTGCTATTGCACCAGTCCAAGCGAAATATAATTTATAAATGGCACAGGTGCTAGGAAAGAAAATTAGACATTTGATAAGCGTGTACAGAAGGGCCTCAGGACTTGGCGATTTAGGGAGGAAATCAAAGAAAGGGAGGAGTCAGAGTTCTGTAGAAACTGGCTGGCTCGCACCTGTAATCCCAGCACTTCGGGAGGCTGAGGCAGGCGGATCATGAGGTCAGGAGTTCGAGACCAGCCTGGCCAATATGGTGAAACCCCGTCTCTACTAAAAATACAAAAATTAGCAGGCCAGCCGGGCGCGGTGGCTCAAGCCTGTAATCCCAGCACTTTGGGAGGCCGAGGCGGGCGGATCACGAGGTCAGGAGATCGAGACCATCCTGGCTAACACGGTGAAACCCCGTCTCTACTAAAAATACAAAAAATTAGCCGGGTGTGTTGGCGGGCGCCTGTAGTCCCAGCTACTCGGGAGGCTGAGGCAGGAGAATGGCGTGAACCCGGGAGGCGGAGCTTGCAGTGAGCCGAGATCGCGCCACTGCACTCCAGCCTGGGGCACAGAGCAAGACTCCGTCTCAAAAAAAAAAACAACAACAACAACAACAAAAAAACAAAAACAAAAACAAAAATTAGCAGGCGTGCGTGCCAGCCTGTAGTCCTGGCTGCTAGGGAGGCTGAGACAGAAGAATCACTTGAACCCGGGAGGTGGAGGTTGCAGTGAGCCAAAATCTTGCCACTGCACTCCAGCCTGGGTGACAAAGCGAGACTCTGTCTCAAAAAAAAACAAAACAAAACAAAAACGCAGTTCTGTAGCAACTAAAATAAGGATTGTAGAAGAAAGGCTGGATGCAGAAATTTATTTCTAGTGTATTTGCATATAAATGTTTTAAAAGAAGACTGGAATATATGGCTATGGGGCCAAGGGAAATCTTTGTTTGGACATGAAAAAAAATCCAAAATCTATTTATAGAGCTGTCAAATTAGCAGAATGTGCAACTTTCTGTGAATAATTGTACAATGTACTATTCTAATAGTGTGGGGTAGGCCCCGAGTAAGTTTGATTATGGTATTATTCATCAGGAAGCGGTGCAGCTCTTTAAAAGTATTGCCCTTTCACCGCAGCCCGGGAGGTCGAGGCTGTGGTGAGCCATGATCATGCCACTGCACTCCAGCCTGGGTGACAAAGTGAGACCTCGTCTCAAAAAAAAAAAAAAAATTATTGCTCTTGAATTATATTAAGGGATGTGGGAAACTCCTCAGTGTATATCCTTAAATGAATAACTTAGTTTAGAAGATAAGACTCCAATTTTATTTCAAAAGAATGTGCGCCTACATGCTGTTCAGCACAGAAACTGTGTGGGCGGACACACAGCGGGCTGCTCTCAGGTGCGGGTGATCTCCGGAGGTACGACTGAGGGCAGCGAGGAGTTTCACGTTTTCTATTTTGCTATTGTTTGAATTTGCTACGGAGGGCATGTTATTTTTACTTTTAAAGAGGGAGAGAAAGGAAAAAGTAAAATATGTATTTATATACCCAGAACAATGAGTGAAAGGATGTACATAAAAAATTGTCTCTGGGTCATTTTTATTTTCTTAGACTTTTTTATATCCCAAAGTAAATGTGTACTTCTTCTATAACCAAAAAAAAAGTCATAAAAAGAAATAATCTATAGTGCTGATGGTACAATCAATTTTAAATCTCTTTGTAAGGCCAAAGGTTACAGAGTCGGGATATTCTTTAAAGAGGTTAGGATCCAATTTCTTTTGCTTCTTCAGGGCTCATGCTCACTTTTACTGAAGCTATTTCCACTTTTTAAAAATGATTTCCATTCAACGTAGCCAAAAAGGAAAATCGAGGCCAACCACAAGGCGAGTCTTCCTGAGAGAAGACAAAAAGCCTCTGTAACCTGTGGAATGAAAACTCCACCAGTAGAACATGACTCTTTTGTCATGAATGACTTCAATTGCTGGTAGACAGAAATTTTTACGAGAACAAAGAGCATCAGAGCAATTTCAGGGCCCTGGTTGTCATTCCAGGGCAAGCATCCTAGTAACTTTATATTATAATGATGGGGACAAAGAACAAGGTGTCCCATTCACCACAAGCCTTCTGCAACTGGAGGGTCTCAGGTCCTTGTAGAGCCTTTCACTGAAGTGGAAATGGCAAGGAACTCTCAAGGAGTGCTAAAGGGGCTGAGAGTAGGTAAGTCAGCAGCAGCCGCAGAAATCATGGCCGAAACAGGTAGAAGAGATGCAAAGACGCCATCCGATCACCCACCAATCATGCGCTAAATCAGGGTCTTTTCTTTCTCATGCTGTTGTTTTTACTGAACAGTGAAGCACCCAAGGAAATACCAGTTGGGTCTTAAACACAATTTATAGCCGGTTGGCCTCACTGCACCTGGCTGTTTTGACAGCAGGTTTCTTCAGTTTATAGCAGAGATTCTTGTCTACATTATACGCTGTCACTAATGCAACTAGACCTTTGGAAAAAATGTATAGCTCAGAGGCAAATCTCTCCCTGCCACAGACCCCTCCCTCTTTTAATGAAAACCAAAAGCCTCCTGCTGGCAGCAAAGCCTCCTCCTCTGCAGGGGAAATTACAGAGCCCCCGGCAGTGAGAGAGCCAGCCCCAGCACTACAGCCTAAGTGGAGTGCGCCTGCTTTTGGGCACTGGATTAAGGTCTCTTTCTTTCCCCCTCCCTAGGGGCTAACGGCTGCAAACAGCAGCCTTCTTGTTCCAGGCCAGGAAATTTGGGAGCCAGTTACTGGAGCTCCCAGCTTCCAGGCCACACTAAGAATGTCTGGGAGCCTTGTAACAGCCTGGCTTAGGATCACAAGGCAAACTTCAGCAAATGTCCCCCACCACCTGCACTCCCATCTGAAACACGAAGGGAAAGGGTTGGTTATTCACACCTAGACAAATCTTAACTTGTTTTGCCTGGATGTTTGTCCTCAGTGAGCAGTCTGGTTTGGAAGTCACCGTCTCAGAGCTCACGGGCCCTCACTGTCACACACGTGAGTGAAAGGCGCTGCCCCCAACCATGCACTGCCTTGTCCCACCCCTGGTCTGTTTTGTTTGTAAGACTCGAGATTTTTTTCTTTTTTCCTCCCAGAAGGACTGGACCAAAGAAATAATTTGTAACAGGTGACACACATTCATGAACTGAAGGCAAACTGTCCTTTTTTAGGAATGAGCTTATGGTGGCTGATGGTGGCTGATGGCCGACATTTCCCCTGTGGTGAAAATGGACAAAGATGTGAGGAGGAGGATGAAAAGGTAATGGAGAACAGCCCCTCCTGTCTCTTCATTTCATGGTTCACAGACATTCACTGACATTGAGACCCTCCTAAGGGGAAGCTCATGTAACCAGCCATGAAACCAGAAACCAGCAGGCTACAGGGCCTGCCTCACCACGCGGGTCCACCCCCAGACGCCAAGGCCCACGACCATGGGTCAGGCCCAGCCTGCAGCTGCTCTGGGGGCTGCCCCAGACTGAGAGAGCTCTCGGCCTGCAGGGTCCTCTGACCATGCATCTGGGATCCCACCCTCAGACTTCCCAGGGCCTAGGCTTGCCATGGCCAGCATTTGACTTGGCGAAGGGGCCCCAGCTGTCCAATGGTCTCTGGGAGGCGCAGGGCCAGAGGAGAGTGGACGGGGAGAGGAGCTCCAGGCCAGGTGATTTCCACAGAGCTGGGGCTGGCCAGGAAAAGGTCTCTCCCTTAGAGTTGCCCACAGACTGAAAGGGAGGGAGAGAACAACAATCTCCAGCTGGGATGAGCCCAGGTCCCTAAGACAGAGAAACGAATGTAAATGGGTCAGCCAGGTGAGAAGGCCAGCCTGAGACAGGAGCCCGATGCAGAACCAAGAGACGAGGGAGCTGCAGGCGTGTCAGGGAAACAAGGGACAGGGACCATGGTTCAGGACAGACGACGACGGCAGCAAACCAACTCCTGTATCGGGCCGCATCCGAAGAGCAGAGCTGGAGGCCGACTGCTCCCCCGCCACCTGCCCCCCCACCACCTGCCCCACAGGGCATGGAACTGTTGGCTGGTGGCTCCACCCAAAATCTACCCCACGTTTTGCAGGGCCTCATTTAGCAGGGAGTTCAGGGGCTACCATCACTTCCACGTATACCATGGTCACTTGAAAGTGGCCAGAGGCACACCCCACAACAAGGGGGGGAAATGCGGAAGGGAGACAAGTGTTCTGACTTACGAACACTTGCACTCAGTAAGATAATTACTTTCCTACACATATATTAAGAAATCACTGTCATGATTGGTGTGCTAAGCAGCAAGCTTTACTATTCTCCGTGGATTCTACCAAAGTGGTTATCTTGAGTTACCTTTGGTATTCCGGAACTCTCAAGCCAGTCTTGGTAGATGCTTTCAACAGACAGCTCAAGCCTTTAGAAATAAAACAACAAAAAGTAAAGGATTAAAAAGTTACAGAGCACTTATTACAAGACCGGTTCTCTCTAACTGGGCACATCACAGCATCGATCTTCCAGAAGTGCCTGTGCTTTACAGAAAGGGCAGTGCTCCCCTGGGTTGAAGTGTGGAAGGGAGCCCAGTCATATGAGATAGCTTCTCTTCATCCACAGCAACATGCACGATGAAATCTAAGGACCCAGGCACAGCATCACGGGTGCTTTCAGTGCTTTGAAAGGAACCATTTGGTTGGGAAAGCCAGTTTCGGGAGGATAAGGCATATTCATCGCACACATCAGGCATGGCTGCTTCCTGGAGAGTAGTGAAGCAAAGTGAAATCTGAACATCATGGCATTGAGTGCGTCAACACGAAATCTGCACTTTATAGGAAAGATGGACTACAACAAGCAAAAATAATACAAATCACTATCAGACCACAGAGAGGCTCAGGTGCAAGGAATGGGGACCACTTCCACTGTCTCCTTTCAACCGGGCCCCGTTCTGCTTTATTTGAGGTAGTATCATTGCTTAATAGGTCCAATCTAAAGTCAGCTGAAATTATTTTGCTTTCACGCCCCGCTGACTTGAGTACTCCTTAAAATCACTACGTCTTCAGTATATTTAGGATCACCAGATCTCCGGCTGTGTCCTTTTGTCTTCCTTGGCTAATGCAGCTTAAAGCACACCCATCCCCTCAACCTCTTCCAGATAACTCTTGCTCATACCCAGGATCTCTGCTTACAGAGAGGACTTTCTTGACCTCCTCCCAGACTGAAGCAAGGCCTCCCCAGTGCCATAACATCTGTCACACTCCCTGTTCTCTGCCTCACAGCCTCCACCCGAGTTCGTGACTATTTGTTCGACTACTCGACTTAGTTACTGTCTCCTCACTGGATTGAAACCATCTGAGATCTGATCCCTGGTATGAAAGAGGATCCTCTTTTTTTTTTATTTGAATGAATGAATGCACATTTAATTGTAGACTCATTAAAATTATTCCTTTTAAAGATAATATTCACCTTTCCACCAAGATACTTCCAAGTTGTTAAGCTCTGCCTCTTTTAAATCTTAATGTATTATACACTATATCATATATAAAAGTATGTAACTATATACCTGCTCTCTCCCTCCCTTTTGGAATTCTAGAAGTTATGAAAAGATACAGTGTTACACACACTGTTAAGGAGCTGGAAGGCCAAGTGCACCCTCCCCTGACCCTGTGGGTGGTGTTGCAGACGGGGAAGTAGTGAGGTAGGGAGGGAAGGAGGGGTTGGCTTTGGGAGGGCTGGAGGAAAAGGGGACTGACTGACTTTCTCTTCCTTTCCTTCCCCCATTGGTCACTCACTAGTGCCCCTTGTCCTCCCTAGCCAACGGCAAAAGGAAAGGCTGCTTAAAAAGGCAACTGCTATTTCAAAACAGAAAAAGTTCACGGAGGGAAAGAGGGCTTATGCGGAAAAAGGGCTTTGAGTTCATATGAAAGATGATGGCCCTCTGTGTGATTAGCAGGCAGGAGAAGGGGAGGGGACTACCTCTCTAGGTCCTCCAGGGTCCCAGACTCAGTGGAATTACCGGGCAGACCTCACAGAAAGGCCAGTGCCACCATCGCTGGGCCTTCCACTGCTTCTTAGTGGTCATTTCATAGCATCGGCTTCAGCGCAAATGGCCAAGTCCCCCTGTAAGCTATGAGAGTGTGGGAGTGTGCTCATGCATGGATGTGTGCATGTGTGTCTGTGTGTGTGTGATGGAGGCAGGGGAGACTTGAAGAGAGGAGGAAGCTCTCAGAGCACCTTCTATAAGGTCATTGTTCTTTTTTAAGCTTTATTTACCTGGGAGAGAGGCTGGAGATTCCCTTAATGGGCAGTAGCAATTTGCTAGAGCAGTGGGGCTAACTGACCAACTAGAGAGAAACACCAATGAAGAAGGTCCGAGAAGAAAACAGGCCTGTGCCTCTAAATCAGGGCAGGTGACATAGAGTACTGCAGAAGCTTCCATAAGCTCTGAAAGCCCAGGGCTGCTCAGGGTTGCAGGCAGGAACCTGACCCCTCCACCAAATGAACTGTCCTCTCCAGTGGCGTGTCCAGCAGCAGATAAGGTGGGGACAGTGCATTCACACCCACCAAGAATAGGCCTTCCACTGGGCAACCTTGCTTTCAATGTACATTATAAAATCTGTCTTACCTCCATCTTCACACATTTCATGAGAAAATAAAGCAACTTCAAGCTTACTTGTGCACAGGTAGGAAAGTGTCCTTCACTGGCTTCCTTTCCAGCCAGAGATGGACGTTTCTGTGCCCAGAACCCTGAGCCCAAAGCTCCTTTCACCCATCCTTCAAGCGATCCTCAGGAAAGCCAGAGCAAGAGGCTGACTTCTGGGCCAGGCACAGTGGCTCATGCCTGTAATCCCAGTGCTTTGGGAGGCTGAGGCAGGAGAATCACTTGAGGCCAGGAGTTCAAGACCAGCCTGGGAAACATGGCAAAACCCTGTCTCTACTAAAAATACAAAAATTAGCTGGGCATGGTGGCATGTGCATATAGTCCTAGCTCTTTGGGAGGCTGAGGTGGGAGAATGGCTTGAGCCTGGGAGGCAGAGGTTGCAGTGAGCCGGGATCACACCACTACACTCCAGCCTGGCCCCCAAAAAGAAAAAAAAAAAAAAAGAGGCTGTCTTCTGAACTGAAAACAAGTCTCCACCTTTCCCATAAGATATTTAAGAGGAAGATGCAGAATTTGGAAAGGACTTAGAGCAATAGTGATGATCATAAGGGGAAGAGTCCACAAGGGAGGTAAAGGGAACTGAGGTTAAATATCCTGGAGAAGAGAAGTCCGAGGAGCGACTTAATTGCTATTTTTCAGTGATTTTACAAAAGACAGTGAACAGCTGTTGTGCATCAGCATGGGGGAGTGAATATGAAGACAAGGACATAAATTTCCTTTGGGGAATTTTCGCTTACAGATGCTTCTCTAGGGGTGGCATGGAGTGGGGGCTGGGGAGTTGAGCCCTGGAATGTTATTAAGTGAGGTCCAAAGTCCTCACCGGAGAAGACGGAAAAACAGGCAACATTCTCTATGTGGCGAACATTCGCTGGATGGCTGCTGGGCAAAGGTTCTGTGGAAGGCTGGGATGGGAAAACCCAGGGAGTGACTGTCGATTGGGGATGTGTAATAGACACCAGGCAGAATGCTACGAGCGCTTGTAGAGATGATGGTCCTCTAGGTATTGAAGAACCACCACTGCAGGTGGGATAGGTAAAACAGGACAAGAGGAGGTGAATCAGGAGAGGCTTCCTAAGAAGGCCATGCATGACTGGGTCCTGGTGGGGCAAAGCCAATAGAAATGGAAGAAAAGCACATCGGGGCAAAGACAGCAGGAGCAGGAATGCCAGTGTAGTAGTGTGCAGACTCTGTTCAGCTCAGTGGGGCTGACCTCTAGAATGAGCTGAGAAAGAAAACAGGGGGTCCTGCAGGGACTCTGGAGTCCCTGCTACCGGGCCCTGCCTTTGTCAAGGAGGCTCTGGAGCACGGCTGCAGAGGGACACGGCAGAGGACTGAGTCAAGGAAGAAAAAGCGGAGACGAGGCTGGAGGCAGGGAGACCACACCAGAACTTGCAGAACATTTCTGCAGGAGGCAACGAGAGGGGCCCACATGGATGTGGCGTGCAGGGGACAGATCTGCAGGGCAGCACTGAAGCAGTCCAGCTGCAGGGTTGGGAGACACTGTGCAGATAGTGGGCCCCAGGAATCTCTGCAGGATGACTTTCCGTAGGAAGTATGTGGCTGCACACAATTTGCCTGTGCCACAGTCTTCGGCCAACTCAGAGGGTTAGTTCATTGGCAAATTCTGCTATAACATAGTTAGTACTTGCACACACAGCTACTATTCTACAGTGGCACTAAAAGTGAAACAAAAAGTCCTCTATCCACTGCCAAGAAAAGGCTAAAAGTAGAAGCTACTGCTTAGTGAACACCTACTGTGTACCAGACACAATAGACAGAGTATCATCTATACTTGACAAATATTATTATTATTATTATTATTATTAGAGACAGGGTCCCACTTTGTCACTCAGGCTGGAGTGCAGTGGTTCAATCTCAGCTCACTGCAACAACCTCCTCCTCCTCCAGGGATGAAACGATCCTCCCACCTCAGCCTTCTGAGTAGCCGGGACTACAGGCATGTGTCACCACACCTGACTAATTTTTGTAATTTTTTTCTAGAGACGGGGTCTCACTATATTGCCCAAACTGGTCTTAAACTCCTGGCCTCAAATGATCCCAGCCTCCCAAAGTGCTGGGATTACAGGCGTGAGCCATCGCACCCAGTCAAATGACCAATATTATTGTCTTAATCTTAGAGACAAATACAGGTTCCAAGAAATTGAGAAATGTATCCAAGGCCACACAGATGGTACTTGAAGAGCTGGGATTTGAACCTTTGGTGCCTGGCTATGAAACCCCAGCTTTTCTTTCCATGCTAAACTCAGGCTTCACGACACACAGGTTTCTACTATGGAACTGACAAGCTGGCAGAAGGGGTGGGCCTGTGCCTGCTCCAAACCATGCCGACTTCCCCCTCTCACTAATCTCTCCTGCTGAAGACAGCCTGGCTCCTGCTGAAGACGGCCTGGCTCCTGCATGGTTGCCCTGTTTGTCAACCCTTCGGTTACATTTCTGAAGAGATCAGGAGACCCTTGGGAGGGGCAAAAGTGTGAGAGCAGGAGAGCTCATCAATGAGCTGCATCCAGAGGCAAAAGGCCCTCTCCGTGAATGAAGACAACATGTGTTTTCAGATCACTTTTCTTTGGAAAGGTTCGAAGCGTCTTATAACCATTATTCATTTCTCATAATATCCCTGTGAAGTGAGTGTCAATTGTCGTGTGGCTTCTTAGCATAGGAGCATACGAGGACTCTGACCAAGTCAGCAAAGGAAAAAAACCCAGGCTTCTAAACTTCCAGTATCAGTGTCACTATCACACTGCATCATGCCCTATTTGGGGATTGTTAATGTGGAATAAGATGTTAAATTATGAGAGAAAGATGAAAGCATTAATTCCAGCTGCTAACAAAAATTTTTAAGGTACTATGAGTGGCCTTATCTCCCAAGGAATCATGGGAGACCATAGGACAATGTTTAATTTTCAGGGAAGAAATGGACTAATATGTTGTGGTAAGAACATAGCATGCAGGGAGCTCAGAGAAGAAACAGGATGTAAGTCTTAGGAAGAAAGATGACATGTGTGCAGGTTCTGCTGTTTGAAGCATAATTATTGAAATGACACTGCAGGTGAATTTTTAGGTCTGGGATTGGATTTATGCAGTGGTCAAGCTAAAAGCTGACTTTTTCAAATCAAGATACTCAGAATCTAAGCCAACGGTGAATTTTTTCCCTCTGAGGTCATGTGGCTTAAATAATCGCAACAGACAAGCAGAAGCATTTCCACTTAGCCAGGACCCAGAACTTACAGGAAATTACTCTTCTGCATGTCTGATCACTATGAAAATTGATTTTATACAGAGAGCTAAAAGTAAACAGACCCATGACTGCGAGTCCTGCATATCTGTACTAGTGAGCGCGGACTTTTCCGCCTCAGTACTGAAACCCAGGCCTTACCCCTGGGCCTCCTGGGTATGAGGAACAGCAGGTGGCTTAGCCCTCTGGCTGGCTGTTCCCTGGTGCACTCCCACATCCTATAAGGCGATCCTGAGTGTCAATGGTCTCCAGTTCCTCAGAGCTATAAATTTGGTCACACTTAGTTAACACAGCAGGGGAGAGAATATGCTGACCACCTGGCATGATAATGGTTAGAAAAACAAGCTGTGTGTAAAGCCAAAAAGTAACCAATTGTTCATCTCTTTATGAAGTTAAAATAAATCAACAGGCTTGTGTGAAGACGGTGTTGCCCATGCCTGTGTTTGCTCGCTCAGCTGATTTCCAAGGTGGGGTGACAAGAATGGGGATTATTGGATGGATCTGCTAATTGTGCCTATCAATGTGTTGCCTGATCAAGAGAAATGTCTTCATCACTCTTGGCTCCTGTCTTCAGCTCTTGAGATCCTAAAGATCACGGTCTGTCAGTGCCTCTGAAGGGAAGCGCACAGCCCCAGCAATTTTCACATGAACTAAATGACAGACTTAAAGAATTTGGAAGTGCAACTAGACAGAGGTAAGGCAGCGGAAACTGCAGAGCTCAGGGTCTGGAATGGAAAATGCCCTTTTCTGGAATTCAATTTACATCTGTGTCGATGTTTACATTTAGTTTACATGTTTAAATTCCCTCTCTACATGTGGGTGGATCTCAAAGCTGTGCACAGTTACTTATTTTCTTCCTTTTTTTTTTTTGAGACAGGGTCTCACTCTGTCTCCCAGGCTGGCGTGCAGTGGTGCAATCTCAGCTCATTGCAGCCTCAAACTCCTGGGCTCAAGCCATCCTCCCACCTCAGCCTCCCAAGTAGCTGAGACTACAGACACGCACCACCATGCAGGCTAATTTTTTTGTATTTTTGGTAGAGATGGGATTTTACCATGTTGGCCAGGCTGGTCTCCAACTCCTAAGCTAAAAGTGATCTGCCCGCCTTGGCCTCCCAAAGTGCTGGGATTATAGGCATGAGCCATGGTGCCCAGCTGATTTATTTTCTTGATCAAAACAATTCATTTGTGCTTGGGTAGATAATAAAGATTGCTGAGGTCATACTTATAAAACGAGTACTGTGTAGCTCCGTGGGGGAGGAAGAGTATTAGATTAAAACAAACACAGGAACATGCACACACAAACACAGTAACTGATGGGCAAGGAAAGAAGTGGCAGCTGTTACTAACACTGGAACACCAGGCAGCAAGGACACTGGCATAAGGCGTTCCACAGGGCTCTTTCACCAGGAGAGGCAGCTGCTCAGGATTTGTCTGAGTTTTCTTCTGAGCACTTTTAGTTTTATCTGACAGCATCTTTCTGCCTTCCAATGCTCGCCCCTTTCACTCCCTCTGCCCCATCCAGACTCCCCAAACACCTGCCCTCCTGCATTTCCACTGCTACTTCAGAGTGTGACTTAGTGGCTAAGAAAGAAAGGTCAGACTCAACTTTCACAACCAGTCAACCAAGTCTTTTCTGTGCCAACTCTAAAGTATGCCTTGGCCGTTCATTACTCTCAAACCCACCACCACGGTCACCGTCCCTGCCATAACTCCAGCTCTCCAGGTCTCTTGACTGAACCGCTCTATTGGTTTCTAATTGTTCTCCTGGCTTCCAGTCCTCTCCGCCCCCATCTCTCTGCCACACTGCCCTCGGCAGGTGTCTTTCCAATCTGTTGACGGCACTGCCTTCCTTAAGCCCGTTAGACGTACAGGTGCCTGAAGGCTCAGAGCTGGGACTGATGAGACCCTCTCTATGTCCCCAGGACTCTGAACCTCAGCAGAGCACTTCCTACATGGAGTAATAATGACTTGTTTCTGTTTCATCTTCAGTAGTCGGCTAGGAGCCTCCTAGGGCTACTCATGGGATTTATTTCTCTCGGTTCCCGTGTCCAGCCCAAAGCCTGGTATGGGAGATGCTCAATAGAGAATGTTGAGTAAATCAAAGCAAGAGAACAATGCAAAGGCAGTAAGGCCTAGAGAGTGCTGGCCCCTGAACACTGACAGACTGGTCTAATCTGAAAAACCTTGCCTCATCAGAACGGCTCACGTGCTTAACAGATGTGCCCAAGGATCAGTTTGCAACAGAGGCCAAAGATTAGAGGCTCCGGGGGGTAGGTGTGGGGCCTTTGGAGACCTAGATAAAATTGGTACAATATGTCGCATAACTAATAGGGTAAACAGTCTGTTTTAATAGCTGAACTAGATTCTGAGATTAGTTAGCAGGCAAAAAGATTTTGAATTTCAAAATACATTCTGGTATACCTGCTGAAATCAATTCATTGTAAAAATGAAATCTCCTTAGCTTTTAAGGAGATTTTTTTAAAAAGAAGCTTAAGCCTGCTAGACAAAACATGATCCTAACCGGGAGAGGTATCCTATCAAAAGGCATGTGATTGGTGATTGGGGGCCACCATTAAGACAGGGACACTGCTCTTAAGTTCCACAATTACAACAACAAAAGTCTCTTTGTGGGCTCAGTGTGCAGCCTCAATAAATATTCACAACGATAAAATCCAGGTTCCCCCAGAGCCAGAGGGCTCAGGGGCCATCCAAATGAACTCCATAACCTTATTAGGAAGAGGATTAAAAGAGAGACCTCCAAAACTAAAAATGCACTTTGTTGCTTCAGTGAAAAGTACTATATTTATGCCCTAAGAAGTTCTTTTGAAAGAATGCATAGTCACCACTCAGAAACAGACTTTGGTAACAGCCTAAGAAAGTAATACACCATTTCTATTAATTTTCTTTTTTTCTCGGTTTTAGTTCCTACGGAAACTGCTTCGTTCTGTGAGAGGACCTGAAAAGTTATTCTGGGGTAGGTACGAAGAAAAGGAAAAAAATATATCCTGCAGGTAAACTGTCTTCTTGATCTTAACAGCCACATGTGATGGGATTTTTGCATGAAGAAATCCCATATGTCTGTTTTTTTTTTTTTTTTTCAAGACAGTAAATCTGAAAACATTCAGACCTCCCAAAACAAGCCACATTTCCTTTGAGCAGCCTCCTGAAACACTTAGACAAAGTTTTATCCAGGGAGACTGCGTGGGGCCTTGGAAACCTTGGCCAATTTCTAAGGCCCCACGCAATCTCCCTGGATAAGATTTCTTCAGCATCAAAAGGCATGAACATGAAAAGGTAGAAACAAAGAAATTTATCAAATATGGGTATGTTAATCCTTTATGATGCCTGGCTTGCTTTATGTGTGTGTATAATGGGCATAAAAACACAGTTAGTGAAGTAAGATCTAGTGTTTGATAGCACAGTCGGGTGTTTAAAGCTAACAATAGTTTGTTGCATTGTTCAAAATTGCTGGAAGAGAGGAAGTGAAATGTTCCCAACATAAAGAAGGGGTGGATGTCTGGGTTGACTGATGTCCCAGCTGCCCTGGTCTGATAATTCCACATGGTATGCATGCACCAAAATACCACATGCACCCACAAATACAGACCACTATTAAGTATTGAAAAACCTGACTAACAATAATACTTCCACTATTGAAGAAAGAATTTGGAGCCATTCTGAATGGAAGGTGAAAGGGAAGTCTACACAGAAAAAGCCAATAAAAACCCAATGCTTAGAACAAAACCCCCACGTCCTCATGAGCCCTGGATCCTCTCCTGACTGCATGTCATCTCCTGCACCTAGTCTGGTAGCGTAAGCCCCGACACTGTATCCTGGAGACACCCAATTCACAATGCCTATAAGACAGGCTCATCGACATGGAGCTTACTGGCCCTGCATGAATCTAAGTCTATGTCTGTGTCAAAGAATTCATTTCCACACTTGGAAATCTGTTCCATGCATAAAAACATAGCTAAAACCGTGGGTCAGAAATGAGGCAAGCAATGTTAACTCTTCTTCAAAGAAATGTTTAATTTCTCAAGATGCCTCCGTTTAATGTTTGAATACCAATTTTGCTATTAGAAATTATATTGGCCGGGCGCGGTGGCTCACGCCTGTAATCCCAGCACTTTGGGAAGCCGAGGTGGGCGGATCACGAGGTCAGGAGATCAAGACCATCCTGGCTAACACAGTGAAACCCCATCTCTACTAAAAATACAAAAAATTAGCTGGGTGTGGTGGTGGGCACCTATAATCCCAGCTACTCGGGAGGCTGAGGCAGAAGAATGGCTTGAACCCAGGAGGTGGAGCTTGCAGTGACCCAAGATCGTGCCACTGCACTTCAGCCTGGGTGACAGAGCGAGACTCCGTCTCAAAAAAAGAAATAATGTTTCAGGGTATTCACTTTTTTTTTTTTGAGACGGAGTCTCGCTCTGTCGCCCAGGCTGGAGTGCAGTGGCGCAATCTCGGCTCACTGCAAGCTCCGCCTCCCGGATTCACGCCATTCTCCTGCCTCAGCCTCTCCGAGTAGCTGGGACTACAGGCGCCCGCCACCATGCCCAGCTAATTTTTTGTATTTTTAGTAGAGACGGGGTTTCACCGTGGTCTCGATCTCCTGACCTCATGATCCACCCGCCTTGGCCTCCCAAAGTGCTGGGATTACAAGCGTGAGCCACCGCGCCCGGCCAGGGTATTCACTTTTTAACGCCTAAATCAAGAAAGGAAATTAGGAGAGGGTTGGAATGAACGTATTTTAACCCCAAACATTGGTTCTAAGACCCCTCTGCAAACCCTGTCGGTGGTCAGCCAGCCTAAAACTGGATACCTCCAAAAATGAGAATCTCCCTCCTTCCAGGGTAGTGAGCTGGTGCTGAGCAGTGTACTGAAAAAACACGGGCCAGATCCAGATGGGCCTAATTCCATCTATGTTGTTTTGCTTGCTGAGGGATCTTGGAGTCTCAGTTTCCCCATTTGTAACATAGTAGATAAGAGCACAGGTTCTAGAGCCAGACTGCTTGGGCTAAAATCCCAGCCTGCCACATACAGCTGTGAGATCCTGGGCAGCTTACTCAGCCTCTCAGTATCTTGGTCCTCTTGGTATAATCGGGATAAAAACATCATGGACCAAATAGTGTTGTTTTGAGGATTAAATGAGTGTCTGTATGTGCTCAACTTCAGTGTTGGCTTATAATAATCACTATCATGATGATGCTGAACAGCACTGTAGTAAGAGTTAAATGATTACTGTATCTAGATCCTGGATCCAGTGCCTGATACACAGATGATTATAATATCTACACCAATCATTAATTGAACACCTACTTTTAAAACATATGCTAGCTTCTTTAATCCTCTCTAAAACCCTGATAGGTTAAAAAACTAAAATTTGGGGGGATTATGTGACTTGCTCCAAATGTCATAGTTAAGAAGTGGCAATCCCAGCATTTTGGGAGGCCAAGGCGGGTGGATCACTTGAGGTCAGGAGTTTGAGACCAGCCTGGCCAACATGGCGAAACCCCAACTCTACTAAAAATACAAAAATTAGTGGGGTATGGTGGCACACCCCTGTAATCCCAGCACTCTGAGGGGCTGAGGCGGGCGGGATCACCTGAGCTGAGGAGTTCAAGACCAGCCTGGCCAACATGGCGAAACCCTGACTCTACTAAAAATACAAAAATTAGGCATCGTGGGTGCCTGTAGTCCCAGCTACTTGGGAGGCTGAGGCAGGAGAATCACCTGAACCTGGGAGGTGGAGTTTGCAGTGAACCGAGATCGTGCCACCGCACTCCATCCTGGGTGACAGAGTGATACTCCATCTCAAAAAAACAAACAAATGAAGTGGCAGAGCTGGGTTTAAAAATCTAGGAGAGCCTGATTTTACATCCCAAGCTCTTACTACTATACTACATTTTTTCTTTTAATTAAACAGTATTTCCTTGCATTAAGCCACATTAACTGGAGCTACCCTGAGTTTTCGAACCTTCCTCTCCTCCATTCTTTCCGCAGCAGCGAAGGCCACAGATTGCGCTTGGCTTGCCTCCCACACCACTTTCGGGGCTCCTGACTTTGGGGATCTTCAGTCGTGCACACTGGCTCCCAATATCTACTGGGGCTCGTCCCAAAGTTTGGCTGATGATCCTGTACTCCCACTGGCAGAACTAGGTCCCTGCCTCTATTAGACAGAAAGACTGAGCTTTCTAGGCTGTGATAAGCCAACCAATGGCAATGTCATTTTTAACATTAAAACTGGGCTCTTAATTCCTAAATTGGTCCTTACCTTTTTTCTTCTGGAATGTTCTCCAGTAGCATTTGAAGGAAATCCTGGGATTAAAAAAAAGGAAACCATTAAAGATGTCCATCAATAAATAACTCTTGCCTGGAACCATGCCAGAGGCTGAGTGCTCCCAGCTACTGACAGCTCACCTGCTAGAGAAGCTAGACCTATGTTGACTTAATAGACTATAGACTCAATTTATTAATTTCCCAGGGTTTCAATCGAATCATTGAAAGAGATCTGTTTTGTAAAAACCAAGAACACATTAAAAAGTGGAATGTTTGTTATTCTGACCTAATCCAACAGTCTATTTTTGTTTTGTGTTTAGCCATTTTCAAAAGGCTGGCCATCAAGTAAAGCATTATCCCTCTCTACTCCCCCATTGCCTCCAATTCCTGAACCTTCCCTAGAGATTCCTGTACTCCTAGAGGCTAGGAACTAACTGCAACTCTCTTGAGTTGCTCTACCAAATGGTAAAGATAAATATCAAGATGATAAATATGCCATCAAGGAACAAAGATGTCCACAACTCCAAGCATGGCTCACAAGCCCCTGCCTCCATCTGCAGCCTCTTCTCATGCCCTTGTAAAGTCCTCGGTCACTGGACATTTGAGATGTTTAGATGATAAGTTTTTTAAACCTAAAGGTATGGCTTACACACACATACACACACACGCATTTTATTTTCCTTTACTATGGAAAATTTCAAGCACAATCAAAAGTAGACAAAACTTTCACATACCCATCAATGCACAGCCCATCCCGCCCTATCCACTTTCCCTCTTCCTGTGTTATTTAGAAGCAAGTCCCAAACATTACATAATTTCATCAATAAAGGTTTTAGTAAATATCTCTTATTTACTCTTAAAACATAACCACAAAACCATAAAGACCTAAAAAATTCGAATATGAATGTTCGTTTATATTTAATTTGTACTGTGAGTATTGTGACTCCCTTTTCCAGCCTATTTCATTATGGAATCTTGATTTGTTCTTAACTAGGGTTGTCAGATAAGAAGAGATGCCCAGTAAAATTGGGGGCATAATTACATTAAAAAATTATTTGCTATTAAACTGAAATTTGAATTTTACTGATTTTTCTGTTCTGTATTTTTATTTGCTAAGTGTGTAACCCTAGTGTCAACCTTTCCTCGTCTGAAGATTTAATAAGATATACTTTGTATACTTTGGATAAATACAGAACATGAAACAAACAAGAACAATATTTAACTTTCTTGGAACCTGATGATATTGAGTAAGTAAGATCCATACTTGAAGTTTTTCTTTTAATAAATAGAAAATAATCTTTTAAAATGGGTCTGCCCAAACATGACAGACAAGAGTCACTCCAGACTAAGCCCTCCCAATAGAACCAAGTCTGCAAATACAGACTCCACACAGGACTCTGATGACACCCATTTAACTGCAGACCGAAGCCTCCCAATAGAACCAAGTCTGCAGATACAGATGTCACACAGGACTCTGATGACACCCATTTAACTGCAGACTGAAGCCTCCCAATAGAACCAAGTCTGCAGATACGGACTTCACACAGGATTCTGATGATACCCATTTAACTGTGAGATGGAAGCAGTAGCACAGATCTTTGCGTTACAGAACAGTTAGAATTACAGAGGAATAGAAATCTGCAAACCATTTGTATGACGAGGTGTTCTTCTTCTATCATCACACAGAAATACAGCTACCACCACACTGGTGAAGCTGGCTGTCTGATTTCTATGTGTTCATGGGTGGTCACAGTCCATTTCTTCCAGAGACAAAGTCTCCCTATTAAGAGCATTAATGAAATATTTATTTCTTGTAATGTCTGTTCTCCTTCTGAGACTTTACTTGTTTATTGCTGTTTGACATGAAATAACAATACAAACAGTAATAAAACTAATGTTTAAAAAAATGGACTATGCAAAGAAAATGGGAGTGGGGGGACAACCCCAAACTGACTGATGCCTCACAGCTGAAGTCGTTCCTTGCACCTGCAATGGATATATACAGAAAAATACCAAAGGAAACAAGAGCAGTATTTAGAATGCAAAGAATTATTTTTGCTTGAGGTTCTTAGTAATCATTTTTATTACTTAAAAATTATTTTGCAAAAAAGTTGAATTACACATTTATCACAATCTAATATATTATTTTATAAATTTAATATCTTAATAGATAACTTGGTAGATTAATTTCTCACTGGCTTGTGGATAGGATTTTTGATTTGTAAAAATCCAAGTCCTTGTAGGGGCCGGGTGCAGTGGCTCACGCCTGTAATCCCAGAACTTTGGGAGGCCAAGGCGGGCAGATCATGAGGTAAGGAGTTCAAGACCAGCCTGGCCAACATAGTGAAACCCTGTCTCTACTAAAAATACAAAAAATTACCTGGGTGTGGTGGTGTGCACCTGTAATACCAGCTACTTGGGAGGCTGAAGCAGGAGAATTGCGTGAACCTGGGAGGCAGAGGTTGCAGTGAGCAGAGATCGTGCCATTGCACTCCAGCCTGGGCGACAGTGCAAGACTCCATCTCAAAAAAAAAAAAAAAATCCAAGTACTTGTAATGATAACTTTTTACTAAGTTTACTTCATTATCTCCTTGTAGCCCATACTAATTTATCTTATATTTGCCTGGTAATTTATGCTCAATTATATGGGGGGAAATTACATTAACTCAATGGCAACGGGGTGAATTTAACTGCATGAGAAGCAGGAAATTCAGAGTTAACCTTAATTCTGCCCTTTTGCATTTTCCAGTTACAACTGGATCCTTCTGTACAGGATTGCAGAGCACAAGTATCCAGAATTGGGTGTTGAGTTCAGGGTAAGCACAGGAGGCCCCGGGAACCCTGCTTCATGTTGAAGGAAGATGGTTGTCCTGCCTCCCAGTGGGCTGTGATCCTGGAGCACCTGCCTCTTCCTACCTCAGAGCTCAGGCCTACAGGCAACAGAGCAGTAAGCTGGAGGCTGCCAGCAATGCTAGGGATGGCAGGCCCAGGGGATCGCAAAATCCTAACGCCTTGGGCATCTCTAAGACATGGGGCTGCATTCCCACAGGCTATGGGAATGTCTTTCTACAGCGTTCGATATTCTTCTGTTCTGTGTTCCATCCCATGCAAGATAGCTGGTCTCATCCAGGCAGTCTCTGTACCATCTATCAATGGAATTAACCCACTGGCCCTTTTTACTCCTGTCATAGATTCCGTCTTTAACCAGGAAACACTAGTTTTCCTGTTTCTTTTCATAAATTGGCATATATCTCTAGAATGGACTTATGACAGAAGCTTTTTCCACTTTCTACAGCACAAGAAAATAAAAAGAAAAATGTCTCTTATGATTCTTCCTTTCTGCACCACCTCTTTTCAATTCTTTCATCTGTCTTCTTTCTTTCCTACAGTGTACTGGCAGTTTTGTGAAAGCAACTTACAAATCTTATTTGGACAAGGAGGACTTTTTTCATAGCTGATTCTAGAATCATTTGACAAAGTTAGCTAGCAACAAATAGTAGGGGCCCCAGTTTGTCACCTCTGCAGTGTGCCTGAAAACAAATTAAAACCAAAGCCTACCCCTACTCCCCAAATTCTATTGATAAAACAATAGATTTATTTGAATCTATGAAGGGGATGAAATTCTATCTGGACCCTTGGCAATGGTTACAAGCCCACGCTCCAGTCAGAAAATACATTCCTTCAGAATTTTTTTTCATGTCCTACTCTCCTAATAATCTATATGCCTATCAGGTCTGTCGCATACAGCTTGTTTTGATTAACACCTAACAACACTAAATTAAGCACTACACATTTTTGAAAAACTAACACTGATTTTGGCACATGGCTAATTTGGTAACTATTTTTTAGTCCTGATGAAAGTATTCAACAGAAAGCAGGTACATGTAGATTCTACTGGATAAGCTGACACCGGCTTGACTATTACATGGGGCTAGCAATTGCTGTCAAGTATTTTATGAATAATTATCATGTTCATGGGGAAGGGATGGGAGGTAGTAGAGGCAAAACAAAATATTGAAGGAAGGACAGGATTGGCAAGATAAAAACTGAGAAGAAATGAAATTGTCAGGAAGAAGTTATTGTTACTCAAGAGAGGGCTTTTAGTGGGGGCTACAAAGATGATAATATTGGCCGGATGCAGTGGCTCACGCCTGTAATCCCAGCACTTTGGGAGGCCGAGGTGGGCGGATCATGAGGTCAGGAGGTCGAGACCATCCTGGCTAACACGGTGAAACCCCATTTCTACTAAAAAATACAAAAATTTAGCCAGGCGTGGTGGCGGGCGCCTATAGTCCCAGCTACTCGGGAGGCTGAGGCAGGAGAATGGCGGGAGAATGGCGTGAACCCGGGAGGCAGAGCTTGCAGTGAGCCGAGATATCGCCACTGCACTCCAGCCTGAGCGACAGAGTGAGCCTCCATCTCAAAAAAAAAAAAAAAAGAAAAAAAAAAGATAATATTGAAATGCTGGACAGGGAGGGCATTTGGAAGGGAAAGGATTAAGATGTAAATTAGAAAAGGAAGAAGAACTTTAGGGACTTCTGAGTAAAGAAACTGGATCATAGACCTTCATCACCAATAACTAACTAGCAATTTACACAAAAACACAAACCATTAAAGTAATTAAAAACGTAACCAGCAGCATTCAAACAAGGACAGCCTCATGGCATAAACTTCAAGAAGATGCAACTAAGAAAGAAATCTAAGATTCAAACACAGCTTCTAACTCTCCCTCTGCACCGACCCCCAGCCTCATGCTTAGCAGTAGTAGCACTGGTGAACTGCACAAACCCTGCAAATTCTCACAAATATCCACACATTTGGGAAAAAATAGGATTATCTTTATCTGTCTTCTTTTTTCCTGTGGAGGGGCTGGAAGTGTTTGCTGGCAAGAGATGAGTAAAACGTGGGAAATAAACAACTGAGGATGACTCTCTTCAGTGAACTGCTCATGTTCTAGGGCTGTCACCTAAATTGGAGGAACAATATTAATTGAGAGAGAATTAATTAACATTAATGCAGTGGGAAAAAGCTGCACCCATATTAAGTCACAAGAATCTTGGCAGGGGACATTTAACAAGTTTTCAAGAGCAGCACAGCCACATTTTCCCAACAAAGGCTGTGTACAACTCCAGTGGAGCTTCTCTCCTCCTCCCCTCTACACATAACATCCAAGTTTCAAACTGTAGCTCAGAGGGAGAGAAAAACAGGCAGAGGGTAAGTTGGAAAAGGAATCAAAGATAACATTCCAATACATATGAGAATACACGAAAGGTCAGGAGAGTGCTACTCAAGCTGAGAATGAGCAAAAAGAAACATATGGCAACCATGCAAACTAACACAACAACAACTCACATAGAGAGAAAGCAGCATAACACATAAAAGATAAGGAATCCCGCCTTGAAGAAAACATAATCCAAGGAACAGAAGAAAATGCTCCATGAATACTTTACACTATAAAATAAATTAACAGCTACAGAAAAAATAAGAACATAAATTTGGTAAAATGAAAGCTCAAAGGTAAGTTGACAAAACAACAAAATGAAATGAACGTAGAGATTTCATGGCAAAGGTAATAAATTAAGGACCAGTACAGGAGCACTAATAGAAATAGCAAGGAAAAGAACAGACATTAAGGAAAATAACACTAATAATAATGGGGTTGCTTCAGATTAATACAGGTCATGAAGAAGAAAAAGATAAACGCAATTGGAAAATAACAGGTATAGAGGACAAAGATGATATAACACAAGGAAAACTGGTAACCTTGAAATCCAGAACCCTGCAAGGGGGAAAAACAAATTCAAAAATACAATGAAGACATACTTATTGAAAGAAGAAAGAATAGAATCTAGGACTAAAAATAAAAATGCACACTATTTTCCCAGGGGGAAAAAAGATAGAAAACCATAGACACAAAGCCATTTCCTGATAAAATTACTAAACTTCAAAGATAAGGAAAGAATTCTTCTGTCATCTAAGAGGCAGAAAGGGGGAAAAGTAGGATGACTGCAAAAGTTTTCACAGCAGGATTTAATGCCAGAAAGCAGCTGAGCCATATCTAAAAGTTCTGAGGGCATGAAAATGTGACCCAAGAATATTATATCCAGTCAGTTTATAATTCAAATATAAAGACAAAAGGCAAGAATTTTTTTTTTTTTTTGAGACGGAGTCTCACTCTGTCACCCAGGCTGGAGTGCAGTGGCGCGATCTCGGCTCACTGCAAGCTCTGCCTCCTGGGTTCATGCCATTCTCCTGCCTCAGCCTCCCGAGTAGCTGGGACTACAGGCACCCACCACCGCGCCCAGCCTATTTTTTGTATTTTTAGTAGAGACAGGGTTTCACCGTGTTAGCCAAGATGGTCTCGATCTCCTGACCTCGTGATCTGCCCACTTTGGCCTCCCAAAGTGCTGGGATTACAGGCGTGAGCCACCACACCCGGCCCACAAGCATTCTTAAGCAGTAGGAACTCAGAAATCATAGAGGCTGTGAGTCTGCAACTTGAACACAAATTTGATAATGAAATTCAGCCAGCAAAGAGCTGAATCAAAATAAAATATTCATGAAAAAGGTAAAATAACTGGTGGTAAATACTGAAATCCTTTAACAAGCCAAGATTACACAACTGTGAAAATTATGGTTATAGTCAATTTTGTAAATGAAATAAACCTTAATATATAAAAATAATAATTAAGAAAAATTTAGAATTAAGGGGAAAGTAGTTAAAGTACATAACTATTTAATTCCTCATCTTTTTTTTTTTTTTTTTTCCCCTGAGATGGAGTCTCATTCTGTCCCAGGCTGGAGTGCAGTGGTGTGATCTCGCCTCACTGCAACCTCCGCCTCCTGGGTTCAAGCTAGTCTACTGCCTCAGCATCCTGAGTAGTTGGGATTACAGGCACTCACCACCATGCCCGGCTAATTTTTGTATTTTTAGTAGAGATGGGGTTTCACCAGGTTAGCCAGGCTGGTCTCGAACTCCTGACCTCATGATCCACCCGCCTCAGCCTCCCAAAGTGCTGGGATTACAGGCGTGAGCCACCATGCCCAGCCAATTCCTCATCTTTTACAGTAGTGAATAAACTGATGTTTTCTAAAAATGGAATATATAGGTAAAGGGAAAAAATAATTTCAACCTCTTAATTCTTTCATAATAATGTTTCTTAACCATAAAAAATTCTTTTAGAAAATAATCTTTCTTACACTTATCTTAAGTTCGGGAATTTATCTCCACTTTAGTTGCTTTTTCATTCATTAAATTCAAGTAAAAGAAAATTTAAAACATTTCATTAAAATGCACATATAATATAATCCTATTTTTATAAAATTATTTCTGTCCAGTGACATCAATGTCTGTATACACACATATACCATATATACATACATACACAGATACATGTATATATATCATGTATAACATATAAACATTGAGGGATAAATAGTATGATTTCTGGAATGTCATTCACACAATATTAATTATAGGTATTTCTGGGTGGTGGAATTTTGAGTAATGTTTCACATTCTTTGTATTTTTCTGCATTGCTTATAATTTTTTATGAGTATATGCCAGTTGGAAAAGCAATAATTTCCAAACTTAATACAAAGCTGCAATAATCAAGACAATATGATACTAGCACAAGAATAGAAATAATGATTAATGGAATCAAATTGGGAGTCCAGAAGTGAATGCTTACATTAATGATCAACTAATTTTTGGCAAGGGTACCAAGGCAATTCAATGGAGGGAAAGAACGGTCTTTTTAACAAATGGTTTATGGGACAACTGGATATTCACATGCAAAAAAAAATTAAGTTGGACTGTAATTGTCACAATATATATAAAAATTAATTCATCACATCTGTAATCCCAGCATTTTGAGAGGCTGAGGTGGGTGGATCACGAGATCAGGAGATCGAGATCATCCTGGCTAACATGGTGAAACCCCATCTCTACTAAAAAATACAAAAAATCAGCCGGGCGTGGTGGCGGGCGCCTATAGTCCCAGCTACTCCGGAGGCTGAGGGAGGAGAATGGCGTGAACCCGGGAGGAGGAGCTTGCAGTGAGCTGAGATCGCGCCACTGCACTCCAGCCTGGGCGACAGAGTGAGACTCCGTCTCAAAAAAAAAAACAAAACAAAAAAATACATTAATTCAAAACAGATCAGAGGACTAAATATAAGAGCTAATGCAATAAAACTCTTAAAAAAATATAGGAGTGAATCTTTGTGACCTTTAATGAAGCAACAGTTTCTTAGTTATGACACTTAAAGCACAATAAACCAAAGAGAAAATAGATACACTGGACTTCATCAAAATTAAAAACTTTTGTGCTATAAAGGACACCATCAAGAGAGTAAAAATACAAAACATAAAACAAAATATTTGAAAATCATATCTCTGATAAGGGACTTATATCCCAAATATATAAAGTACTCTTAAAACTCAATAATAAAAGACAATCAAAATTTTAAAATCAGCAAATAATCTGAATAAACATTTCTCCAAAGAAGAAATGGCCCATAATCACATAAAAGGTGCTCAAAATCATTAGCCATCACAGAATGCAAATCAAAACCATCATGAGCTATAATTTCACACCCACTAGGGTGGCAATAATAAAAAAATCCAGAGGGCATTAAGTGTTGGCAAGTGCGTGAAGAAACTGGAACTCTTGTGCATTTCTGGTGGGAATGTAAAATGGCACGGCCAATATGGAAACAGTACAATTTTTCAACAAGCTAAACATAGAATTATTGTATAACCCAGCAATTCCACTTCTGGGTATATACTGAAAATAACTGAAAGCAGGGACTTGAACAGATATTTTATTCACTAATGGTCACAGCAGCATTATTCACAATGGCCAAAAGATGAAAAAAATGCAAATGTTCATGAAAGAATTAACGGGTAAACAAAATGTGGTATATACATGCAATGGAGCATTCAGCTTTAAGAAGGGAAGAAATTCTGGTACATGCTGCAACATTGATGACCTCTGAAGACATTATGCTAAGTAAACTAAGCCACATACAAAAGGACAAATACTGTGTGGTTCCACTTACATGAGGTACCTAGAGGAGTCAAACTCATAGAGACAGAAAGTAGAATGGTGGTTGCTGGGGCTGGGGGAGGAAAGAATGGAGGGTTATCATGATGAAATATTAATGGTATGGGAGATGGATGGTGGTAATGATTGCACAAAAATGTGAATGTACTTAATGCCACTGAACTGTGAACTTAAATATGGCTAAAATGGTAAATTTTGTTTTATATATTTTATCACAATTAAATGAAAATTAAAATAAAAAAGAATGAAGTACTGATACATGCTCTATGAACCTTGAAAACATTATGTTAAGAAAGCCAGACACAAAAGGTCTCAAAGTATATGATTCTTTTATATGAAATGTCCAGAATAGGCAAATCCATAGAGACAGAAAGCAGATTAGTGGTTATGTAGGGCTGGGGGAGTAAAAATGGGGAAATGACTGCTAATGATTTCTTCTGGGTTTGATGAATATGTACTAAAATTAGATAATGATGATGGTTGAACAATCTTGTGAATATACCAAAAACCACTGACTTGTAGACTTTCAAAGGGTTAACTTTATGGTATGTGAATTTTATCTCAATAAAGTTGCTATGAAGAAACAATGAAGTTATTCAAAAGAGATAAACAGGCTGGGTGTGGTGGCTCACACCTGTAATCCCAGGACTTTGGGAGGCTGAGGTGGGCAGATCACCTGAGGTCAGAAGTTCAAGACCAGCCTGGCCAACATGGTGAAACCCCATCTCTACTACAAATACAAAAATTAGCAGGGTGTCGTGGCAGGTGCCTGTAATCCCAGCTACTTGGGAGGCTCAGGTGGAGAATGGCTTGAATCTGGGAGGTGGAGGTTGCAGTGAGCCGAGATCGCACCACTGCACTCCAGCCTAGGCGACAGAATGAGAATCTGTCTCCAACAACAAAAAAACAACAAAAAAGAGAGAAGCAAACGAAGAACTCAACAGTTTGGTTAAGAGAGCAGTAAGAGTTCCATGGGAAGTGAAAATCAAAACCTCCAAAGTCATGGTAAATACAATGCACTTATTTAACACTGCAGTCTCTTGGTGAGAAGTGGCTTTAAGCAGTAGGAATTTGTACTAATCAGTCAACCAAGCATGTAAAACTTCTGAACCAGTTTTCAAATTGCCTTTCCAAATATATGCTTAGGGAGGATTTTCCCTACACCCAATACAAAAATAAAAAGAACATAGAGGAACAGCCATCCGGTCTTGTTACGCTCATGTGATTCTTCCATCTGTGTTCAAATTATACGTGCACATCCTTTACATCTAACATTGTAGATAATGAGACTCACAGCTGTATATAAGCACAATTATCAAATATGAAAAAGGTCCATTAGTCCAATCTATGCTAAGGATGCATCACCTATTTTCTATTAGTTATGAGTGTCATTTTTCAGAGCCTGCCACTCCTTGTTAACTTCCTTGCTATGTGCTGCTTGACCCCATACCCATACAAGCTGACAGGGTCTCTCGCTGGTAGTTTTGTGGCCAGGCTGTCTGCATATTTCAGTGTAACTTGTTATTAATCTATTGATCAAATATTTATGGAGTACCTACTGTGTGCCAATCATGTGCTAAGTACTGGTGAAATAGAATGGTCTGGCCTTCTTGGGCATATACGTAGAGTAGAGGAAAGCTAAAAGAAACAAATAGCCCCATAATGAAAACATAATTACAGACAATGGCAATGACAATGAAGGCAATGGAAAGGGCAAAGGGGTGGGACACGTGGGCCTGGATGCAGATCTGTTTAGCCGGGTGACTTGGAGCTGTGGCATTCAAACTGAAACTAGAAGGTAAGAAGGAGGCAGTCTTCCAAAGATAATTCCAGGTAAAGGGAATGGCAGGATTGTTTTATTTGTGTCTTTAAGGTCACTTAAACTATCACTGTTTACAAGGCAGCTTTGGGTTACAGTTTATTTCAAAACTACAGAGAGATCACCTTCCTTGAAGCAACCCTTTCTTTGTATCCATTTCATTAACTTCCTATTTTTCCCGCTGCATTAAATGGGAAACCTTTTCCCTACTCTTTAATACTGGCATAATCTAATCTTCACGTGCCATACCCCCTCCAATCCTACATCATGGACTCATGAGGACCCATAAATTA
This sequence comes from Hylobates moloch, assembly GCF_009828535.3. Lineage (NCBI taxonomy): Eukaryota > Metazoa > Chordata > Mammalia > Primates > Hylobatidae > Hylobates > Hylobates moloch. The sequence goes on along the minus strand of NW_026652285.1, from coordinate 67,406,549 downwards.
CCTGGGAAAGAATCAGCTGTCCATGAAATGTGTGCACAAATTTTCTTAAAAATGAAAAATAGGTTTCATCTCCAAGTCTTTTGGTAAGAAACCGAAGAAGGAAGTAGCCCTAGAAGAAAGAAAGAAGAGAGAGAAAAAGAGGCCTGCCATGAGTTCATAAAAAAATGGTTATATAATCAGCTCTACCTAACCCACAGTGCACTTGTGCATCTAGAATGTGCTGTCCTACCTGTCCCTGGCTGCCCTTTCCATTTTCACCAGGAAGGCGTGGCCTGGAAATTAATTAGTTCTCAACTCCTTTGTTAATGTTGTCATCATTTCTGTTTGGACTTGGTTCACATGAAGCCTGGTTGTGCATCGCAGATGAAAAAAGAAGAGAGACCCAGCTCTTCTCTACTCCAGCTACCAAGAAAGGCCTTTACAACAGAAAACACTTCCTTCTCACCCATGTCTTTCAGTTGGAACCTGACAGCAATGTGAGAGCTCTGGTCCTCAGGTGGGGAGAACAGAGGTACAGGGCAGGGAATATTTCAGCCTTTGTTCATTCAGTCTTTCCTAACTTGGTCTCCTTTTTTGGGCATGAAATGCTTTAATTACTGAACGCTCAGATATCTGGCCAGTCAGATATCATTACAGTATTTTCACCTCAGTCTTGTTACTAATCATCATTGTTTAATTGTGTGGCCTAAAAAGTGCTGCACCACAATCACTGGCTTCTGCAACTGACATATGCTTACCTTTAAATAATGCACCTGCATGAAGATCTTCTCCGGATTAAGTCCATGCTTGATAACAGATGCTCCTGAGTCACTTGTGTGGCCAGTTTTGTCTTTACTGGGTCTAAAATGATTCAGTAACAATTTATTTAAGTATAGCACATTCTTAAGTAATTAGGTCATAATAGCATCTTATTTGTTATTTTCAGAGTTGCTCAATATCATCCTGATTCTATTCAATAGTACCAGGTATAATTTAGAACAGTTTGTATTACATACTCATCTACTGAATAAGGAGGGATTTATATTTGGGTTGGGAACCTGAAGTTGGCTATTGGCAAATATTTTACATCAATTTATCCAAAATTAAAGCCTGCCAGACCCTCAAGGGATCTAAGCTCTACTATAAATTATCTAAGAACATACACCCTTTTTTGATGACAGACTGGGAAATGCAATGGAAAATGAAGCTTTACTTGGAAAAGTAAAGAACTTATATCTCTTTCCAAAAATTTTGAAAGCCTCAATGTTATCCACTTCTCTGGATTTGCATTTAGTAATTAAGGCTCCTTTAATAAATATTTGTACTTTCCACCCATATTAGAATTACAAAAAAAGGTCATAGAAGCTCATGTTTTTAGAACAGGTGGGGACATCAATAATCACATACTTCAACTTCCTCATTTCACACGAGGTAAACTGAGGCACACAGACATTAGGTCTACACTAGTTTGTCCAACCCACAGCCCATCCGTGGGCCACATGTGGCCCAAGATTACTTTGAATGCAGCCCAACACAAATTCATAAACTTCTTAAAACATTACAAGATTTTTTTGCGATTTTTTTCTTAGCTTATCAGCTGTAGTTAGTGTTAGTGTATTTTATATATGGCCCGAGACAATTCTTCTTCTTCCAACGTGGCCCAGGGAAGCCAAAAGATTGGACTGGACAGTCATGGTCCACTCAAAGTCTTTTTTTTTCTTCGAGTCAGGGTTTCACTCCCATCACCCAGGCTGGAGTGCAATGCTGCGATCTTGGCTCACTGCAACCTCTGCCTCCTGAGCTCAAATGATCCTTCTGATTCAGCCTCCCAAGTAGCTGGGATTACAGAAGCCTGCCACTGTACCCAGCTGATTTTTGTATTTTTTGTAGAGATGGGGTTTCACCATGTTGGCCAGGCTGGTCTCGAACTCCTGAGCTCAAGCCATCCGTCCACCTCAGCCTCCCAAAGTGGGATTACAGGTGTGAGCCACCACGCCCAGCCTTATGCCTTGTTCTGATTTGTAGTGACATTAGGACTGAAACCAGTGACTCCTTATTATCCATGAAGATCTTTTCCACTGTGCTCTATGGCTTTAAAATTTTAAATATTTTAAATAAAATATAACAGATCCTTTGGGCCATCTAGTATGTTACAGCATAGCTTCAACAGCTGAATCAAAATAAGTGAGGAGGTATTTACAGCTTCTGGCTGTTCTAAAACCGGCCACTCACTGGATCAACACTGAGGAGCGTTGTGTTGAGGTGAAGGAAGGCAAGGAACCACGAGAGGGTTGGTGCATCAGAAAAGCAAGGGGTTATTTTAAAAGGTAGTGTGGTGGTGCAGAAGGTATGCAGCCTTTGGAATATGAGACCTAGTTTAGACTAGCAGCCTTACTTCTTACTACCTGTTACTTACTAGCCTTCATTTACTCACTTGCAAAATGGGAATAATCCTACCTACCATCCCTGATCCTGCGGAGAATAACTGAAATAATACATTGCAAAGCCCCTAGGAAGGGCCAGGGATACAGAAATTACCTAATAAACTTAATAAAATATTCCATTTTAGCAAACAGGATCCCTGATTAAGTCTTAGCTGAATATTCTGGGGCGTTATCCCAGCAGACACAAGGCACAGAATCAGCAGATACCTAAAGGAAAGATGATGATGAAAACCATCAGAGCTAACTGCATACTTTTCATTTTTCTACTTGATCCCTGACTTACCTACATGCCCACACTTGTAAGAGTTCTAATCCATTTCATCTTCATTTAAGACTCCCCTGAAAAGAATCAGCTTTTTTCACTGCTCTCAGGTTTGTCCTACCATGCAATGTTTTTGTAAGAAAGCCACACTAGCTTTGATAAGGAAAGCCCATCACCCACTGTCTGGGGGAAGGGAGACTTCTCAAGAGTCAGTCTGAACTCAAACTAGGTTTCCCAGCCCTAAGACAGGCAGAGTTGCCGTGCGTCTTTTTTGCCCTTGAGCCCTGAACTGAGACTGCTCGAAGGGGAGGAACACAGAAGAATGATGTAAATCTCTGCTCAGAAGGCTGGCTTCCAGGTTCCAGTTCCCAATGACGCCTTCAGTTGCTGTTTTTTCCTTTGCCTAAAAATGTCCTTCCCGAAAGCATCCCTCTCTAACTCTCTTCTTCCATCCTCTCCAAATGAAGAAGTGCTCAAGAAAATTCTTCCTGCTGACAGCATTCAAAGCCAACATACAAGTCCCCAAGAGATTCCTTTGACAGCAGCTTGGTGCTGGAGAGGGCAGTGCACAGGCGAGCTTTGCAAGAAATCAGAGGGGGTGGTTTCTAGGAGGAAAAGACACTCCATGAATGGAAACAGGAAACTTCCATCTCTGTGCTACTCTGGTTCTCACAATGCTACTAATACCAGGTCTGTGTAGAGAGACAAAGTACAGGAGAAAGCAGATGAACTACAACCACACGCAGTAACACAGATGACTCTCACAGGTCAGCCAAAGAAGTCAGGTCCACGAAGTGCACATACACATGTACAAGTCGATGTCAATGAAACCCAAGAACAGGCAAAACTGACCTACGGGGATAGAGATCAGAATAATGGTCACCTTGGGAGGGAGTGTTGACAGAGGGCAGAGGAATAGGAAGGTTTCTGAGATGTTGGGAATGTTCTATAGATTGATCTGAATGTACTTTCATGCGGATAAATCATTAAAATCCTTTCAGCCATCTGGCAAAGACTTGTGCACTTTAATGTATCTATGTTATGTTTCATTTAAAAACTTAAGCGATGCACGTACATGAAACAGCATACACTTGTGAGCAGGAAAGGCCATCAGTCTAGAAAAGGGGCTTTGCCACTCATGTGCCACTAGAACATGACTAGGATGAATTAAGCCCTATGCACCTGAGGACCAACGCAAAATTTTTTTCTAAATGACAGTGTGAGAGACAGGAAGGGCTGTGGCAAATCCAACTGATCGGTCTACTCCCATTCTCATTTGCCTTCTTCCTTGCCACTTGTATGACTGAATCTGAAAAGCTAATGCTCATTTTCTAAGTGTCCCTTGCAGCTGTGGCACTTAGTCCAGGCCAAAATGAAGAAAGTAGATGTCTGCTGTGATTGCATGCTGGTGTGGGGTTCTGGGAAAGCTTTTGCTTTCCTTATAAAGGGGGAAAATGTGACTGCTACCGCACCTCTTCCCCACAAGCCTGGTGGATGGAGCGGTGATGGCCATCTTGCAACCATGAGGCAGCAAACCAGGATTCTGGGAGAGCAGAATGGACTGAAGGAAGGCAAACAGCCTTTACTAGCATCATGCTGCTCCTGGCCAGCCTGGGGCTGCCTGCCTTCTGACTTTTTATTGTGTGTGAAAGATAACTATCATTTGTTTAAGTCAACCATTGCTTTATTGCTGCAATAATTGTAGCCAGATTCATTTCTAACTGGACTAGTACTAACAGCTAACGTTTCCTGGTTATCCTCTGTGCCAGGTACTCTGCCAAGCTCTTCTTATTATGCATCACACCCTCTTCCCTCATAAGATCCTGATGAGGCCAGATCCTGATTATGCCCATTTAAAAGCTAAAGAAAGTGAGTCCTAAAAAAGACCACAAAACTGGTTAGTGGCAGAGTCAAGGTAAGAACCAGGTCCACAGAACACCAAAGTCCTTGCTACACTCTGGGGCCTCCCCAAGATCCAGGTCCCCATCTTGGCTGTGCCAAGTACTAAGTGGAGAACTTTAGAGGAATTGCTTACCCTCCCTGAAGCTCAGCTTCCTCACCTGTAAAGTCTGCATGAGGCTCAGGTCATGTGGAAGCATTCCATAAAAGCAAAAGTGTTCAGTATCTCTTAGACATTACACTCTGGTGTTTATTTCTTTGGCTGGAATACATGGAATGTGAGAGATCAAGTTACCAAGGTCGTCTGGGCTCAAATGCCCTTGGTTTCTGTTGTACTTGGCACCAAATGCAATAACTGAGATTGACATGCCCTTTCCCTTCCCCACGCCTTCCTTTTCCACCGCAACCACAGAGGCGATGTGGATATTTAAAGAGTGGGCAGGTGGCAGTGATATTTGATACATAATGATTTGATTTGGAATCGGGCCTCCTGAAGAAAGGTCCAATCCTGCAGGATAACCCCAAGGGTGGGATTTGGGAAAATGCCTCTGAACAGTCCTCTGGCATGTCAGCTGGGTCTGAACACCCACCCGCTGCTCTGCCCTCACCCAGATGGGCCCTCCAGCAGCACTCTTCCTCTCACACTCCTGGCAGTCAGCATGAGAGCCACAAGAGATTCTTCATCTATAAACCTGCTGCTGCCATGCCTGAGCCAGGGACTACGCATCCCAGAAATGAGACAGAAGGGAATTAATGAGCATTTCAACATCCCAGTGTTTCTGTTAGTCGCAGCTGCCCCACCAGGTTTGACAGCTTTGAGAGCAGGACCTCACTCACCCTGCAACAATGGAGGAAGTGAAATCTGACCCTTGTGTAGAGACTGGCCTGACAGTGCCCATCTGGGCCCCAGATGCACAGGGGCAGCAGCATGACCACTGGGTGAAGGCTTGGACCCAAGTCTCTCCACTGCCACGTGATCTTGAACATGAGTCCCATGCAGCCCAGCTCCCTCATCTGTGAAAAGGTGACAGTAAGAGTCACTGGGGCAGCTCCCAGAGCTGAGTGGCACCAGAGCACTCAGCCAGAGCTCCTCCTGGCATTCAGTAGCTCAATGTAAATGTGGCTATTATCTGTGTTCTGTGTTCCGACTATGTTCTGACTGAGGCTCCAGTAGCATCAACTAAACCTTCCTCTGACAGGCAAAGACATTAAGAAGACATGGCGCCATAGTTATGCATGTGAGATGCTGTCATGGGGGAAAGCTGGGGGAGGGGACACAGGAACTCACTCTACTACTATAGTAATTTCTTGGGAGTCTAAACCTATTCCAAAATGAAAAGGTTTTAAAGACACCACACACAAATGTAGCCTATACTCTCCCTTGGTGAGACTGCTGATTTTGAATGCAAACCCTTTAAGGGCTGGTCTTTAAGCTTGCTCCTTGACTCATCATCATCAGAAAATAAATAAAAGAAACAACAAATTTCAAGAGCCACATAAAGTCCTACTAAGCTAGGTCTGGGAATCTTCCTTACACACTCATCCCCTTGGCCTACACTGCTCCATGGAGACACCTCTGGGTAAAAAATGAAGGCAGAATGATGAAAGCACAGGAATTCTCTATTCACTGTTTGTTTTCAGTGACAATTTTCCTATCTATAAACTGTGAATAATGAACACTTGCCACTGACTAGCATTTGCAGTGCTACCAAAAGGTTGTGAATAAACCTTTAACTAATAAATTTGTATTGCACCAACACCACTGTTATTTGGCAGGTGTGACTGTCTATATGCTTTTCAAAATGGATTTAACAGCTACCCAGCAGGAAGGGCTTCCCCACTGGGACCATCAGCCTGCAGCAGACACAGAAAGATATTCCTCTGGTGTTGAAAAAGGCAATTGCTAAGATGATTTAAGACAGAAGGAGGATCCCTCTGAGGAGCCACGGGAAAATAAAGAAAGTTTATTCTGTCCTCCTGATAGTGAAAGGACCCAGTGGTGGGTACCCATAGAAGTCTCAGCGTCCCAGGTCAGCTGCTAAAGAAGGTGATAAGGAGAAACTCTGTAGTTAGCAGAACTGTGGAAAATGCAAACAAACTCCACACATTTTAATAATCAGGGTAGGAAAATGAAAAATGAAACTCAGAAAAGCAATGAGTATCAACACAAAACCAAGAACGTCCTCAGGTCTCGATTGCCCATGTATCAGAAATTCCTCTCTGAGAAGCAAAACGCCACATGGAGAAAAAATAAGAAACCAATCAATGCAATGGTCTGAGTGCTATATTGCCCCATTCAACACAGCAAGCAATGATCTAGACACATTCTCAAAAGAGACAGAGGAAAACGGAGAGCCAAGACACCCATGTGACTGCACAGGCAGTTTCTGCTAAGGGTGGTTTTCAGAGAACATGGACAATAGTTGAACGGGATGCTGGAGAAAGGAAAAACCCACACTACATAAAGAGAGCTGGGAGGCTGTAAAATGACTGCCAAGAAGGCAAAACTTCAGGATGAGCTAGTGGAGAAGGCCCAGGACAACAAAAAAAAGCTTTGGAGGTGAAGCTGGGAGCATAAGGAAGACCAGGTGCCAAGAGGTGGCAGAAAGAACAGAATGACTCAACTCCCATTTTGATTCAACTTTCCTGCCAAGGAGAATGATTTTCAAGCTACTCATGGTAGAACAAGCCCTGCTATGTGGGAACTGCTGCTTGGTACTGGTAGACAGGGCTCCTTCACCCTTTAAAGGAGTTCCCATTCCAAGTCCAGGTGAGGGACAGGCTATAGCTCTGAAAGCTTCCACCTGTGATATATGTGATCACAGATCTCTGGGTGGGGATCAATTCACACAGACAATGAGAAAGAAGCTGAAGGAGGTAGACAGCTATTCTGATTTGCAAAGATAAGAGATGGTGGGGGCAAAATTTGTGATGACGTTATTGAACAGGTTGTGAGCACTTAAAAGAGAAAATGATGAACTACAAGAGTTAGAATGGGATCCTGAGGGCCAGTTCCAGAAATTCAGTGGGGCATCCTGACTTCTGCAAGGCAGCTAGTAGAATGAATGTGGTGGAGAGCATGCAACGGTGAGCATATGGTAGTTGTTTCACGGCTTTATACAAGGCTAAAAAACAGAGCCCCAAGGGTGTTGATTAATTATTTCCTATAACCTGGATGGAGGTCCTTAGGGCTGTGCCTAAGGAATGGTGATTTACTGGCTTAACAGATTTGCCTATGAGCTATAGCTGGGAGTCTACCTGGTTGACTGACAGCATCCACAGTCAAGAACAGCAACCACAGGCTGAACTGAGGGTCCAATGAGTAAGAAGAAAATATCTAATAGAGAGAAAGAGTTTTTTAAAAATTAACTGTTTGCCTATGAAAAATATTTAGTATATTTAATTTTCTGTAAACTCAACATGTAGCAGGAGGTGACCGCTGTGGCTTCCAACATAGTAAGCACAAGGGTGGGCTGGATCAACAGGAGGAATGCAAATGTAATGAGAATCCTGCTGGGGGAGGTGATGTGGACAGGAGCAGTTAGGAGCTGGGCTCTGGGGTCAGATGCGCCTCTGCTTTCACCCCAGCGCTGCTGCTTACTCGCTGTGCAGACAAGGCTGACTGCTTAATATCTCCATGCACCTGCTTCCTCCTCTATCAAATGGGGAGGAAAATGGTACTATGGTACCAGCACTTCTCTCCAAGGCCATTTTGGGATCAAATGAGATAATGTACACAGAATGGACAGTGTTTGGCATATTGAAAGCACTCAAAGAATCTTATTAAGGAGGAAAAATGCATGGGACTTGGAATGGTAGAACTGCCATGACAAGGTGTATCATACTGAATGTAAAAATGAAATACAGGGCTGGGTGCAGGGGCCCAAGCTTGTAATCTCAGCATTTTGGGAGGCCGAGGCAGAGGATCCCTTGAGGCCAGGAGTTCAAGACCAGCCTGGGCAACGAAGCGAGATGTGGTAGTGCTCGCCTGTAGTCCCAGCTACTCAGGGGGCTGAGATGGGTGGATCACTGAGCCCAGGAGTTCGAGGCTGCAGTGAACTTTGATTGCGCCACTGCACTCTAGCCTGGGCGACAGAGCGAGACCTATCTCTTGAAAGAATAATAAAAGGCCGGGTGCGGTGGATCACGCTTGTAATCCCAGCACTTTGGGAGGCCGAGGCAGGTGGATCACAAGGTCAGGAGATCGAGACCATCCTGGCTAACACAGTGAAACCCCGTCTCTAATAAAAATACAAAAAAAAAAAATTAGCCAGGCGTGGTGGCGGGCCCCTGTAGTTCCAGCTACTCGGGAGGCTGAGGCAGGAGAATGGCGTCAACCCAGGAGGCGGAGCTTGCAGTGAGCCGAGATCGCACCACTGCACTCCAGCCTGGGTGACAGAGCGAGACTCCATCTCGAAAAAAAAAAATAAATAAATAACAAAAAAGAAACACGGTATATATATCCGAGTGAATCCCACTGGATGAACACTTGTCCTGTCTTTTCTGGATGATCCAGATCCAGGGGTGCAATAACAGTTCCACTCCATGCTTCATGGGTGGCGCCTCAAAGCAGGCTGTGTTCAGTTCAGTTGTCACATTTGGAGAAGACCACTGTCAACAAAGAGAACAACCAAGGACCAAGCCCAAGAAAGTGAACATTCTCCCAGGCATGTGGTATATATGCTAAATTCACCCAAAAAAGTGACCTATTGGTCAGGAAAAGAAAGAAGAGCCTTCAGATACGTAGATTGTTTTGGTGGGAGCAAGGCGCATTCTGTGCAATTCCGGAGATAAGAGCTAAGAGGACTGCGCAGATGTTACAGGAGACAGATTCCAGCCCAATCTGAGAAGGGCCATTCTAAGGATCAGGCTCTTCCTACAGGAAATCTGCTGTTTGTTAGTGCAATGAGACCTGGATCCTGGAACTGCTCAGGTAGAAGCTGAGCACAGGAAATCTGCTGTTTGCTAGTGCAATGAGACCTGGATCCTGGAACTGCTCAGGTAGAAGCTGAGTGGCCATCTGTCAGGCACAGGGAAGGTTAGACAAAATCACTTTCAAGCTCCTTTCTGATTCTAATATCTACAATTTTAAGAGACTGTATAGCCCAGAATATATTTAAGCTAAAGCATGTGAAGGAAAACATTATTCATCCATTCAGTAGAGTCAAGAGGTTTGCTACACAGCTTTTGGCCTTGCTAAATCAGCATCAAGTGTGGTTTTCATTTAAAAAAAAAACTGAACTAAATGAATTATTTAGAGGAAGCTTAACTGAATTGTATTAAATATATATTGTGAGATAGAATTAACTTTGAGTATAGGATCCAAGCAGTACAAGGCCTTGACTGTACTTTTCACAGTGTTCTCTTTGGGGCGGGGGAGAGCTGTGCAATGTGCTGAGACAGGTCTCCTCATAAGCTGGGTTCATCTACCAGGGTTAAGGTGATCATAGTGACTCAGCAGTAACTCAGGCTGCTAATGTGCCACACACATTCAGAACACAGCAATACAGAGAACCTGAAAATTACTGAAAGCAAAAGTAGAAAGAACAAAAATGGAAAACTTTTTCTGTATTGCATTAAAAAAAAAATCACGACTTCTTCTGGAAAGAGGCAAATGAGACAAACATTGGCTTCATTTTACAAGAGGAGGCTCAAAGCCCGTTTTGAACACCAACAGCATGTGCAGTGCTGTGTGCTGAGGTAATGGGAAGGATCGCCTCATCTGATGACTCAACGAGGAGCAGATGGCCCGTGGGAGCTGGAGAAGGACTTTTCCCTCCTCAGTGGAGGACAGCACGGCCCTAGGCATGGGGGCGGCAGCGGCAGGGGTGGAGGGCTTGCCTGGTTTTCAGCCCAGTACATACCAGGATGCACAAGAGGACGAGTCCTCAGCAGAGGAGCTCTCTTCTCAGCCTTGCCAGCAACAGTGTGCTCTTTGAGTCTTCTATTTCACATGCAGTGTATCTAACAGTAAGTGTGAGACCATTCACCATAGCATTGTTTGTGAAAGCAAAAAACTAGAAATGACCATAATGACGCCCAACGGCTAACAAATGTTTGATGGTTAGTAATGGAACATTCATATCTGGGAATACTCGCAGCAGTTAAAAAAAAAAATAATTCGCTGTGTTGATGACAGAATACTAGCCAGGATTCTATTATTAAGAGGACAATGGGAGGTATAGCATGGTGTGGATAAAACACATAGTCTTGTCTGTATACACTTGTGCTTGAGGGATGCTTTCTTGGGAGTGAATTATCATTCCATGGGGTTGTTATATCATAGACCCTATGGAGATGTCTTCCATCCATCCAACGCTGGAAATGGCCCCGTGGGTTTCATCCAAACCTTGGAGGTCACCAGTCGCCTCCTGCCCCAATTTCTTTTTCCATGTCTCCTCCAGATGATTGTTGATCAACCCCACTAGGCTACAGGGGTGTTATGAGACAGTAGAGAACATCAAATGATTTCCATCAATCTCTCTCTTTTTTAAAAAATTGAGATGTAATTCACATATAGTGGTTTTTAGTATACTCATAAGGTTGTGCAACCTTATGAGTTGCACATAAGTTGATTATGTGCAATAAACTTTAGAACGTAATCAACTTTAGAACATTTTAATTACCCCAAAAAGAAACCAAATACACACTCGCAGTCACTCCCCAATCTCCTTCCCACCTCCACCCAGGCCCTGACCATTAATCTACTTCTTACTTTGGGAGATCAAGGTGGGAGGATTGTTTGAGCCTGGTAGGTTAAGGCTGCAGTGAGCCATGATCGTGCCACAGCACTCCAGCCTCAGGGACAGAGTGAGACCCTGTCTCAAAATAAAAAAATAAAAATAAAAAATCTACTTTTTGTCTCTATGAGTTTGCCTATTGTGGACAGTTCACATAAATCAGATCATATAGTATGTGGCCTTTTGTGTCCAGCTTTTTCTGCTGAGCATAATGTTTTCAAGGTTCACCCTTGCTGCAGCAAATATCAGTACTCCGTTCCTTTTCATGGCTGATTAATATTCCACTGTATGGATATAACATATTTTGATTATCCATTCATCTGTTGATGGACATTTGGGTTGTTTCCATTTTGGGCTATGATGAATAATACTGTTATGAACATTTACATATGAGTTCTTCATTTCTTTTGGTTATTTAGCTAGGAATGGAATTGCAGGGTTATATGGTCACTCTATGCTTAAGCTTTTGAGGAACCGCCAGGCTGTTTTCCACAGCAGCTGCACCATTTTACCAACAGTGTACAAGGGTTCCAATTTTTCCAAGTCCTCACTGATATTTATTATCTGTCTTTTTCATTGTAGCCATCCTAGTAGGTATGAAGTGGTATCTCACTGTGGTTTTGATTTGTATTTCCTGAAAGCCAATAATTTTGAGTATCTTATGTGCTCATTGGCCATCTGTATATCTTCTTTGGAGAAATGTCAACTTAGATTGACCTTTTTTTTTTTTTTTGAGATGGAGTCTCACTCTGTTGCCCAGGCTGTAGTGCAGTGGCACAATCTCAGCTCACTGCAACCTCTGCCCCTCGGGTTCAAGTGATTCTCCTGCCTCAGCCTCCCGAGTAGCTGGGATTACAGGTGTGTGCCACCACGCCCTGCTAATTGTTTGTATGTTTAGCAGAGATGGGGTTTCACCATGTTGGCCAGGCTGGTCTCGAATTGCTGACCTCAAGTGATCTGCCCGCCTCAGCGTCCCCAAAGTGCTGGGATTACAGGCATGAGCCACTGCGCCCAGCCAGATTGATCCTTTTTTTTTTTTTTATTTGAGATGGAGTCCCACTCTGTCGCCTAGGCTGGAGTGCAGGGGCACAATCTCGGCTCACTGCAACCTCCACCTCCCAGATTCAAGCAATTCTCCTGCCTCAGCCTCCTGAGTAGCTGGGAATACAGGTGCGTGTCACCACACCTGGATAATTTTTGTGTTCTCAGTAGAGACGGGGTTTCACCACATTGGCCAGGCTGGTCTTGAACTCCTGACCTTAAGTAATCTGCCCACCTCAGCCTCCCAAAGTGCTGGGATTACAGGCATGAGCCACCACGCCTGGCCCAGATTGACCATTTTTAACTGGGTCATTTGTCTTTATTGTTGAGTTGTAAGTGTTCTTTATATATTCTGAATACAAGTCCCTTAACAGATAAATGATTTGCAAATATTACCTTCCATTCTGTAGGTTGTCTTTTTATTTTCTTGATGGAGTCCTCTGTCGCACAAAAGTTTTTAATTTTGATGCAGTCCAATTTACTGATTCTTTTTCCCTTCGGTTGCTTATGCTTTCAGTGTCTAGTATGTAAGAAACTATTGCCTAATGCAAGATCATGTAGATTTACATCTACATTTTTTCTATTTGTTTTATAATTTTAGCTTTTATATTCAGGTCTTTGATCCATTTTGAATCAGTACCTTATTATCTTTGATGCTATTGTAAATGAATTTTTTTTTTTTTTTTTTTTTTTTTTTGAGACAGAGTCTCACTGTGTCCCCCAGGCTGGAGTGCAATGGCACAACCTTGGCTCACTGCAACCTCTGCCTCCCGGGTTCAAGTGATGTAAATGAATTTTTCTTAATTTAACTTTCAGATTATTCTTAGCTAGTGTATGGAAATACGGCTAACTTTTGTGTGTTGATCCTATATCTCGCAACTTTACTGAACTTGTTTATTAGCTCTAATTATTTTTTTGGAGGATTACTTAGGATTTACTCCATATAAGATTATGTCTACAAATAGAGACAGTTTTACTTCTTCCTTTCCAATCTGGATGCCTTGTAGTTCACTTTTTTGCCTAACTGCCCTGGCTATAACCTCCAGTACAATGTTGAATAGTACAGTCCCTGTTTCTTATTCCTTCTGTCCTCAACCAGTGACTTGAAAGGGGCAAGAACTCCTGTAAAGCGGAATTGTAACATCTAGCAGGATGTTCTTCTTTCATGTCTTTGCGGCAGGTCCAGCAGAATACCTGTACAGTTTTTGTCATCCATTCTAGATCAAAACTGTTGGCCAAAACACAAACTAAATGGTAGGAAAAATGGGCACAGGAAGTAAGAAAATACTCTGTGGAACACAGTCAATTTGGCGTTACATGAGAAAGCACTCACTGGATGAGAGTTTTTCTGAATGGGAAACTAACGCTCATTAGCTGAACATGTAATGTACATAATGATTCTTCCGACTGCCTGAGTGCATAAGATATCCTTAGGATGGGCAAAATAAGAGTGAATTATTATGGATTGGCATATGTACATGAATAATTTTGTAGGAAATATTTTATAGTCAAATAGCTTTATAATGAATCAGTTTTACACGGAGCAGCAATATGGAAGTATGCATGTATACTTACAAAATTTACTTTCCCAAGATTCACAAGAAAACAGTAGCAGTAATTATCTTTGGGTAAGGGACTACAGTGGTAGTAAATGGAATTTTATACTTTTCTAAACTGTTTGAATTTTCTTACTATGTGCTTTAATGTTTGAAAAAAAATTAACCAAAGTTAACTAACCAGTGATTATGAAATGCCTTGCTTTTTCATGTTTTTCTATATAAAGAAAAAGGACCCTACTAGATGTTATTGCAAAAATGAAACACCAAGTACTGTAAATATGTAATTAGGGGTCTATGGAGAATTCTCTCCCCCTTAGAAAGACCTGAGTGCTGACTAACCAGGAAATGGTCTGGAAAAATAAAGAGGGAAGGTTATTTCAGTTCAATTATTCAGGACATGTCTGTCATCTTTGCTGTTTAAAAGAGCTGAGAGCTGAGGGTGTCCCTCTGACAGGAAACAAACTGAGTGGGCAGCTCAGGCGGGTGGAGCTGACCTTTGAAACAGGAAAGGGCAGAGTCCATTTCTGGCTAGCTGAGAGCTCTAAAGTTTTTCAGAAAATGCTGGCATAGGTATAGCATCCTCCCATCAAGAACAGGTAGAAACACTCTTTACAGGTCGCTTGTTAGTGCATGTGGTTCAAATAAAAACACTAGACAGACAGGAGTGGGTAGGCGGATCCCACATGCCTGAGGGATAGAGGGGTGTAGGGCAGGAATTCTAAGACACACAGTTGAGACCTTAGGAGAGGCACAGGCCAATGGTCAGGTAGGAACTCTCGAAAGCCATAAAGGCAATAACTTTTTTCTACTCCGGACAGTGATGAGATTTTGAACAGAGGCCAGAGGAGCTTTATAGAGAAGAGCCAGAGGGGACTCAAAGGTTGCCCTTCAGAGGGGCTGGACTAGATGTAGTTTCCAGAAGGGTAGTCTTAGAAGTGATGCTCATTCAATTCTTACCTCTAGCAATTTGCTGGAGCATCTCTGTTGAACTTTCAGACTCTTTCCTTTTATGCCTATGCTCTACATGTGTAACCAGGCATTCTTGCACTTTTAACATTCTCTTAATTAGTAAAATTAACTTTTTGAACATTCCAGCCAATTATGTTTGTCATGAGGGGAGGGAGGGGTTTCCATGTTCTGGTTGGTAAAGAGACAGGAGCAGATGCCTTGTGTGGTCCCCAGGGAAGGGTGGCAGCAGGGAAAGGGATGGGCCCAGCTCCAGAGCCTTGCGGACATGAGGGGACGAGCCAGGCTGAGGAAATCAGAATAAGCCAGGAGGGGCAGTGGGGCTGGCTGTGGGGGCTGTGTCCTTGTGCCCTCTGCCACTTGTTTGACAAACCTTTTCCAAGTGTCAAAGGACATAGATGATAGCATCAAATGTGTTAAGTATTTACCTGAACTGTAGAAAATTGCCAATATTCATTTTACTTTATTTTATTTTATTTTATTATTTATTTATTTATTGAGATGGAGTCTCATTTTGCTGTCCAGGCTGGAGTGCAGTCTGAGCTCACTTCAACCTTTGCCTCTCACGTTCAAGAAATTCTCATGCCTCATGAGGCCTTCTGAGTAGCTAGGATTACAGGCATGCCACCATGCCCAGCTAATTTTTGTATTTAGTGGAGACGGGGTTTCACCGTGTTGGCCAGGCTGATCTCGAACTCCTGACCTCAAGTGATCTGCCCGCCTTGGCCTCCCAAAGTGCTGAGATTACAGGCATGAGCCACCGCGCCTGGCCCTGACAATATTCATTTTAGATCCACCAAAACAGCAATTCCCTGTGATTCAACTTAACATACGTGTTCTAAATGGTTTGCATGTATTCATTGCATTTATTCCTCACGTCCACCTATAAGGTAGAAACTATTGTGTTATCATCCCTGTTTTACAGCTAAGGGGACTAAAGCTAAGTGTGGTTGAGTAACTCTCTCAAGGCCACAGAGCAAATGTGTGTAAAGGTTGAGTATCCTTTATCCAAAATATTTGGAACCAGAAGTGTTTCAGACTTCCGATATTTTTGGATTTGGGGATATTTGCATACAAATGAAATACCCTGGGGATGGGACCCACGTCAAAATACAAATTTATTTGTGTTTCATATATAGTTGGTCCTCCCAATCCTCAGGTTCTCCATGCTTGGATTCAATCAGCTGCAGATTCAACCAACCTCACACTGAAAATATAGTACTCCAGGGATGTGGAACCCCCAGATACAAAGGACCAGCTTTCTGTTTCCTCAAGTTCCACAAGGCCGACTATGCATCCTGAGATTTTGGTATGGGGGCAGTCCTGGAACCAATGCCCCGAGGATACTGAGTACCTTTTATACACATAGCCTGAAGGTAATTTTATACATTATTTTAAATAATTTTGTATATGAAACAAAGTTTTGACTGGGAGCCACCATCACATGAGATCAGGTATGAAATTTTCCATTAGTGGTCATGTTGTTGCCCAGGAAGTTTTGTTCAGATTTTCATATTAGAAATTCTGAACCTGTAGTAGAGTCAGAACTCATCCAGGCAGCCATTCTCATAAACCCCATCCTACCGTCCTGGGTCAAGACCAAGGGCGGATGAGCTCTGGAGTGGCCTCAACCCATATCCTCAGATGATGCCTCCCTAACATGAGGCAGGATCAACCAGACCTTGGCCAAGGAGGAACATGGGCTGTCGTCTTTCCCTCTTTTCAAAGACTCACAAACTTCACAGAACCCACGAATTTAACTTTTCTTTTAATGGGTCAATCCTTATATACAATGGGGATGGCTTTACATTGTATTATTAGAAGGCTTCTTTTTTTTTTTTTTTTTTTTTTTGACACGAAGTCTCACTCTGTCACCAGGCTAAAGTGCAGTGGCATGATCTCGGCTCACTGCAACCTCCACCTCCCAGGTTCAAGTGATTCTCCTGCCTCAGCCTCCCAAGTAGGTGGGACTACAGGCGCCTGCCACCATGCCCAGCTAATTTTTGTATTTTTAGTAGAGATGGGGTTTCACCATATTGGCCAGGCTGGTCTTGAACTCCTGACCTTGTGATCCGCCAGCCTCAGCCTCCCAAAGTACCGGGATTATAGGCGTTAGCCACCGCGCCCAGCCTAGAAGCCTTCTTTCAATCCGTTTTTGATAGCTGCAAATGAACAATTCAGTCAGATCTTTAGGCCAACCAAGGTCTTCTGAATTTACGCCTCTGTTCCTCACACAGCCACCTGATTCCATCTGTTCTCTTGACTCTTTCTCTTTGATCACATGTTATCCCAAACGCTGGGTAATCTTCCTAGAACTCTACTTTCATTATGTCATTCTTGGAACTTAAAATACCTCACCATTACCCAGAGGATCACATACGAGTTCTTGAATTTGGCATCTGAGGAGCTCCATGACTTAGCCTAGCCTTGCCTGGCCCACCTTCAGTCTCACTGGTTCTTTGCATGGCTGTCCTCTCCAGCAAGTCCATTCTCATGTTAATGTCCACATCCACAATCCATTCCTTTTTATGCCTACCAGGCTTTGCTCCTTGAATTCCTCTCCCTTTGCCTCTTCACCAATCTCAGTGGTATCCTTTCTTACTATCCCAGCTCAAGCCTCACATCCTCCCTGTAGCCCTTTCTAACTAAACCTGTCAATAGTAAACTCTCAGTTCTTAGAACTCTGAGGGTGTAGCCTAGGATTACCTATCTATCTTGTGACCAGTATTTCAGCTCTCCAAATAACGTATAAAGAACCTCAGGGACAGACATCATGTCTATGAGATTCATTTTTTCAACACTCACGGAGCACCCTCTCAGTGCCAAGCACTGTGGTGCACTGAGAAACAAGACATAATCCCTAGGGACAAAAGTCTGAGGGTCAGAAGAGAGATATGTATTCTGTTGGACAATATGAAATTGTTTTTGGCCGGGCGCGGTGGCTCACGCCTGTAATCCCAGCACTTTGGGAGGCCGAGGCAGGCGGATCACGAAGTCAGGAATCGAGACCATTCTGGCTAACACGGTGAAATCCCGTCTCCACTAAAAACACAAAAAATTATCTGGGTGTGGTGGCGCATGCCTGTAGTCCCAGCTACTCGGGAGGCTGAGGCAGGAGAATCACTTGAACCCAGGGAGGTGGAGGTTGCAGTGAGCCTAGACCACGCCACTGCACTCCAGACTGGGCGACAGAGCAAGGCTCTGTCTCAAAAAAGAAAAAAGAAATTGTTTTTGTAGGGCAAAAATGATCAAATATTGGCAATTTAATGTGGTATGCATAAAAAGAATGATCAAATCATGTAGTAAGATCAGAAAGGGACGGAGAAGAGCACCTAGGAGCACAGAGGAGGGACAGCAGCTCACATTAGGATAGGTCTGAGACATTCCGGGAAGGCAATGCAATCTGTGCTGAGTCATAATGATGAGTCATAATGATATGGAATTATGCAGCAAGGCAAGGATATTCTAAATAGAGACAACATTTTTAAAAGGCATGGAGGTAAGAAAGAGCAGGCAGATGGTAGGAGCTATGACTGAATTGGGTTCCCCCAAATGTGTATGTTGGAGCCATATCCCTCTATATCTCAGAATATGACTGTCTTTGGAGATAGGGCAGTTGAGGGCTTCAAGAGGTGGTTAAATTAAAATGAGGCTGTCAGGGTGGGCCTATTCCAATGTGACTAGTGTCCTTTAGGAAGAGCAGATTAAGACATACAGAGGGACACGAGGGACATGCACACGCAGAGAAAAGGCCACTTGAGGACACAGCGAGAAGGTGGCTGTCACACTGTGGAGTGTATATTTGGTTTTTGTCCTCGTTTCCTGGCATATAATTCCTAAAATCCTCTGGATCTTCACAATTATGCCTTTGTATGCTAATGAGTTGATGGGTGGCTAGCAGCCCCTAGGTAGCTTCAGGAGGAGCTGGTCACTGGAAAGACCAAGGCAGCATTAGAGGGTTGGGACTTTCAGCCCCGCCCCCCAATCTCTGGAGAGGGGACGGGGGTAAAGGTCAATTTGACCATCAAAGGCCAATGGTTTGACAAATCATGTCTGTATAACGAAGCCTCCATAAACCCCCAAAAGGACAGGGTTAGGAGAGCTTCTGGATAGCTGAACACAGGGAGAGGGGCACATCTGGAAAGGGCAGGGAAGCCTCACACCCCATCCCTCATACCTCACCCTATGCATCTCTTCACCTGTATCCCTTGTAATATCTTTATAATAAAGGAGTAAATGTGTTTCCCTGAGTTCCGTGAGCTGCTGTAGCAAATTAATAAACCCAACGCGCCAGCCATGGGAACCCCAATTTATAGCCGGTTGGTCAAAAACACAGGGTAGACAACCTGGGGCATGTGACTGGTGTCGGAGGTGGAGGGCAGTCTTGTGGGACTGAGCACTCACCCTGTGGGATCTGATGCTCTGGACAGTGTCAGAATTAAACTGAATTAGGGGACACCCAGTTGATGTCCACTACAGAAGTTATTGCTTGCTTGGTGTGTGGGGAAACCTCCTACACATTTGGCCACAGAAGTCTTCTGTGTTGATGATTGTGGAGTGAGAGCAGATGAAAAACAGTTTGTTTTTTCTGCTCAGTGACAGCAAGCCAAGGAGTGGGGGCTCAGAAGAAACCAAATCTGTCAACACTTTGATCTGGGACTCCTGGCCTCCAGACTGTGGGAAGATAAATTTATGTTGGCCTTTGGTAACTTATTATGGCAGCCCAAGCTGACTATCACAGTAGGGGTCTCTGAGCTACCTGGAGGGAGAGGGTAAAGCAAAGAATGACAAGAGATGAGATGGGGGACAGAGGTGATGTGCAGGGACTTGCATGCCACACTAAGGGGCTTGAAGATTTTCCTGCAGGTGAGGGGAAGCTTTTGGAGAGTTCTAGCAAGGAGGTGGCAGAACCATGAGGTGTTTTAAGGAGAGCTCTCTGGTGGCAGCAAGGAAGGGCAAGACCAGAAGTAGAAAACACTTTGGGGCTGTTGGACTGCTACAAGCAGTGGTGAAGAGAGAGACAGTGGTATTAGGGGTGGAGAAGAGGAGTTGAATTGAGGAAGTCCTTAGGAGACGAAATTGGCAGTTGTTAGCAATGGCTCCCAGGGGAGGAGTGAAGGAGAGTCAGGAGCTGGAGCTCCCAGGCTCCTACCCTGTTGTGGGTGGACCTGTGCCACCAGTGATGAGTACAACACTATGGGAGGGGAGCAGCTGAAGCAGGGTATAGGGGATGATCATAAGAGATGCTTGTGGGGTAATTAGGAGAGATGTCAACGGGGAGTTAAGCATTCACGCTTGATCTTTAGAGAGAGTGGGGCTGCCGGTGGAGACTTGGGAGCCTTTGGCTTAAAAAGGGGTATGGCCGGCCATGCCCACACCCCACCCATGTGCACATCAGCCCTTGGCATGCTGTCTGCAACTCTTTGTCAGAGGGTGGCCCTGAGGTTGCCTGAGCCTGTCTTGCCCATGAACACATGGAGCTGGAAGCACCTGGGACTGTACATTTTTCCAACCAATGAGACGAGTGCAGGGGTACGTGCACCCTGGGGGTCCACTACCTGATGCGAACAACTGAGGGTGACCCATGCTTCCTCCAGAGTAACACTGCGTGACCTGGCCTGATGTCACGGCACCCTGGCTTGGCCTCCTCACTTCCATTTCCCTTCCCTTTCCACCTCCTGGGAACATATAATAGTCTGTTCCTGACTTGCCATAAAGAAATACACGAGACTGGGTTATTTATAAAGAAAAGAGGCCTTCCCTCCCTCCCTCCCTCCCTTCTTTCTTTCTTTCTTTCTTCTCTGTGGCCCGACCTGCAGTCTCCTCGGCTCGCTCCTGCCCCGCGCCGCGAGCTACCTGGGACTGCTGGCGCCCTGCACCGCCGCTGCCTGCTTTTTCGCCATTGGCTGCAGGGGCGGTTTCGCCATGTTGCCCACGCTGCTCTCCAACTCCTAGCCCCGAGTCTTCTGCCCGCCACGGCCTCCCAGGGTGCTGGGACTGCAGACGGAGTTTCGCTCACTCGGTGCTCGCTGTTGCCCGGGCTGGAGTGCGGCGGCGTGGTCTTGGCTCGCGGCAGCCTCTGCCTCCCAGCCGCCTGCCTTGGCCTACCAGGGTGCTGGGATTGCAGCCCCTGTCGGGCCGCCGCCCCGTCTGGGAGGTGGGGAGCGTCTCTGCTCGGCCGCCCCTCTGCCCAGCCTCCCCCATCTGGGAAGTGAGGAGAGCCTCCGCCCGGCCACACATCGTCTGGGAGGTGAGGAGCGCCTCTGCCCGGCCACCCATCGTCTGGGAGGTGAGGAGCGCCTCTGCCCGGCCACCCATCATCTGGGAGGTGAGGAGCGCCTCTGCCCGGCGACCCATCGTCTGGGAAGTGAGGAGCGCCTCTGCCCGGCCGCCCCGTCTGGGAAGTGAGGAGCGCCTCTGCCCGGCCGCCCCGTCCGGGAAGAAGTGAGGAGCTCCTCTGCCCGGCCGCCCCTTCCGGGAAGAGGTGAGCAGAGCCTCTGCCCGGCTGCCCCGTCTGAGAAGTGAGGAGCGCCTCTGCCCGGCCCCCCCGTCTGGGAAGAAGTGA